>NC_048218.1:66088558-66246217 GCF_002007445.2 Ailuropoda melanoleuca | reverse complement strand
CCACCCCCGCCTCCCGCCCCACTGCCCTAGGGCTCAGCCATGTGACTTGCTCTGGCAAATGGGTTGTTAACAGATATTATACAAGGAGGAACTTAGTGTGCTTGTGCATTTGACCTTGCCCTCATCGCTATAAGAAGTTTTTCTGGGTAACCACTTCTTCAATTGAGGTCCCAAAATTAATACATGTGGAACAGATGAGACCCCAACCTGTAATGAAAGGACTAAGCCAGCCAGGCTTGCAGAACTGCATTGCTGAGCCTGGCCAAGACAGCTGGTCCCCAGCCAACGCACGGTGACTAAAACAGTTAATGCTTACAGTTGTTTGTCACTGAGTTTTTGGTATTCATGCCTTAATAATTGTGCCTGTAACGCAAACTTAAAATAGGTGGCACTGGCCTTAGGTCCAGGCAGCGGGTAGAAAAGAAATGGGTATAGGAGAGATTGTAGGTTCCTGCTCAGGTGGAAGCCTCAATTAGGCAAAGACAAGTGAGAACCTGCGTTTGATCTTTTTGTCTCCTAATCAGAGCTTTGCTCACTGCGGAATCTTACATGGTGGTGAAGAGAATCAACTCTGATTGATCAGGCAAAAATCCTAAGGAGTTTCAGATTTCATTTCTCCCCTTTCTGGAAGGCTTTCCCAAGGACAACAACCTGCCCTCATCCCCATAAAGGCGCAGCACATCCTGCTTTCTGGGAGCCTGAAGCCTGCAGCACACTGAGGTCTAGGGGGGCATGTACTCACTCAGCAGGCAGCTGGCCTCACCCACACCGCTGCCCGCATCCCTAAGTCAGAACACAAGCATGGTAGCATGCAGGAAGGGCTGGCCAGCCACAGGGTCCCTGGACCTCAAACAGGGAGCACATCTGGAAGAGGAACTCTGCCTCCCTCTTCTCTGTAGGGAATTTTATTCCTAAATTTAATTCTTCCCAGTGGCGTCTGATCTTGCCACCCCCTGAGCTCTCTGAGCAGGGAGGGAGGCCCTCCCCAAGGCAGATCAGCACCTCCCACTGTCTGTTTTGCAGCCCTCAGCCTGCCCCCCGCCTCACTCCAAGTCAGTTTCAGCTCCCTCTCCGGCCTCGGTCTCCAGGCCAGGAGCCCTCTGCTGTGTTGAGATGACATTTGTTAAATTCTTCACCCACTCAAAGGCTAATTTCTGCATGGTCCAGCATAAGTGATGCCACTGATAATAATTTAAGCTTAATGTGGTCATCTAATAAGCAATTATTATAGTTTACTGATTTTTTCATGTAATTGTAGACTTTATAGAATTCAGAGAGATGTTAGAGATTATCTGGACCAGTACTTATCTAAATTTTATGTGCACACAAATCATCTGGTTGGGGTTGGCAGGAGCGCTTGCCAAAATGCAGCTTCTAATTCAGTAGGTCTAGGCAGGACCTGAGCTTTGTTTCTCACACACTCCCAGCTGAGGCCAGGGCTGCTGGTCTGGGGACCACATTTTGACGAGCAAGAGTTCAGACGCCCTTCATTTTAAAGTAAGAAAACTGAAGTTTAAAAAGCTCACACAACAAGTAATAAAGCCAGGATTAGAACTTGGTTTTACGATTCTCAGTCTGGGTCTCGTTTCCTGGCTGGTAAGATAGCCTCGTCTGTGCTCCTCAATATGGTAGCCCATCTGGCTATTTACATTTAAACTAATTAATACTCAATAGAAGGAAAACTTCAGTTCTTCAGTTGCATTAGCGACATTTCAAGTGCTCAGTAGCCCATGTGACTAGTGGCTCCTCTCTGCACAGTGTAGATACCGACCATGTCTGCTCCTCCAGAAAATTCTGTTAAATGCTGCTCTAGACCAAGATAAATGAAAAAGTGCTAGGGAAGTTTTATCTTCATTTTTCTATTCCCAATCCTGATGCACGTTTAAACATTGCCCATGAATCCCCACTGCCCGTGCCACACCACATCAAATGTTTTCTTATCCAAGGAGAAGAAGCAGGAAATGTGAGAATGCGTAGCGACCAGGTACACAGCCTCCGTTCTATGCCGCTGATGTGGCTCCTGGCCGGAAGCTCCCACACTGACCTTTCACTTGCTGCTCAGGCCCCCGGGTGTGGCTGGCGGCGCTGGGCATGCTGACGTTGTTCCTGTGGATGTACTTGAGGAAAACCTCCGCGTTCCGCCGTGCCAGGGTACAGGCCTGAGAGACACAAAGGTGTGAGGACCCCAGCAGTGCATGGGGTCTAAGACACTGGAGAAGGACGTGCTGGTAGAGAGGTTTCTGGAACTCTGGGTGAGCAGAGCCTAGGAGGCCACTTCTGGTTCACAGACACTTCCATTTCAATGCAGGAGGCTCACCCTTTCGTGGAGTAAAGAATTACTCCCTGGGCCTCTCCCCTTTTCATCCCAGAGAGAAATCAGAAATCAGCCATCCCTTGACTACCTCTCTGTTGACTCAGTATTACTAAGGTCATAGGTACTAATGTCTCAGGCTGGTTTTCCTCTGCTGCCAGATTGCCTCTTAGAGGACCACTGGGGTAAAGCCACTTTAGCATTCGTTCAATTTAGTTGAGAAAGCAAATTGTTAAACAAGTCTATTAACCATACATTCCATACCTAAATGGAAGTCACCCACATTTAAAAAACTTATTTGTCCATAAAATCCACCCCCACCTCAATAACACTAATATCCTATTGCTGGGAAATATGGGTCTACGCACAGGAATAAGCGCCATTACGCTACCCTCTTTACGATTCCCATTAGCTGTGGGTGGCAGAGAGGACAGGTCACACCCTCCTTGTGCCCATGGAGGAGAGAGACCCAGGCCCAGAAAGGGCAGGAATCATGAAGCACATCGGGGCTGGAATCTAGGACTATGGACAAAGCATTTCTAGTGTCTCTCATGACCACAGAATTTCTGAATTTCTTTAAAGAACAGTATTTTTTCTGTTGTAGAAATCTAGAGATCACGGAAGTCTCCCCTTATCCACGGTTCTCATCTCTGCATCGTCAGTTACCCACAGCCCACTGCAGTCCCGGAGCAGGTGGTCCTCCTGACGTATTGTCAGAGTCAGTAGTAGTCTAACGCTGTATCACACGGCCTACGCCACTCCCCTCACTTGGTCTCATCATGCAGGCATTTTACCATCTCACACCATCACAAGAGGGGTGAGTACAGTCCACTGAGATATTTTGAGGGAGAGACCATACTCACATAACTTTTGTTACAGTATATTGTCGTAATTGTTGTGTTTATTTATCAGTTATCTATTTATTATCAGTTGTTCATCTCTTACTGTGCCTTATTTCTAAATTAAACTTTATCATAGGTCTATATGTATAGGGAAAAACATGGTATATATAGGGTTCAACACTATTCGCAGTTTCAGGCATCTGCTGGGGGTCTTGGAACATATTCCCCATGGATAAGGGGGACTGCTATTTATCCTAGTCCACTAATTTTCAATCTGCAGTTTTCAATATTATCTAGACAAGATGTTCAAACTTTAACAGCTTTTTATATTTAACAACTGATTCTATAAATTACATAGCAAAAAATTATTTTAAATTTTGCATTAACAACAGTGGTTTCTGGGAGCTCTGGTAAAAGACTGTTGGTGGGTCCTTTTACTGTGAGATCCATGAATTGAACAGCTGGATCGTGGTCCAATGCTAAGGTATCCAACACAGATCAACTCATACATGTAAATGGGGAACTCGGTGTTCCATCCACCAGGTATTTAATTCCCACAGCGACAGGGAGTTTCTCACCTATGATTTGAGGCACATATGGAAAACATTAGACCAGAACCTTTTCTTCTTTCATTCTTCAAAAGAAACATGTAATTTCATGAATTAATATCTTTATATCTCTTTAAAATGTCTTTCATATGCTCTCCTTCAGCCATTGTTTTAAACTTTGTTGTACAGTAGAGAAGACTTTTAAAATCTCTTAAGCCCTGTATGGAAGACTTTTTATTTAATCTTATCGGTAAGAGCTGATTATTAAGGGTTCTGACTGAGTGCAGGTGCAGACACCTGACAGATGGGAGGAGGGGAGGGAGAAGCCATCTCAAAAAGAGAGGGCGCGAGGAAAAAAAAAGTGGAACTCAAAGGGGTGGTCAAGTAGAGAAAATCCCTAATAAAAGAAAGTCAGTTAATTACAGAGTAATAGAAAAGCAGTGGCAACATGTCAGGGTATAAAAATTCTCTTTGTACTCTCAGAAACCTGAAAGGAAGCAGAACATGAAAGCAAAAAATTTGAGAGTAAACAGAGCCTTTAGATAAGTTTTAACACAAATGAGACTGTCAGAGAGATGATCAAAGGCTGGAGAAGAGAGGCTTACTAGGACTTTCCACACTAGCTGAAAGCCTGCTCAGAGCAGGACTGTGCTTCTGCCCTGGGAAGCTGGGCCTCTATTAAGAACAAAACAAACAAAATGAGGCATTTCTCTCTTCACGTAACAGAATAAATGGTGTTATATCTATTGGTTATTGATAACTGTTAGATTGGCAACTAAATAAGTTCTCTAAATTTATTTAATTCTTGCCCTAAATTTTACATCATCCATTTACAAAATATTTATTTTAATACTCTTTTACATCTAGACTTATATCTATGTCTGTATCTTTTAATTTATTTCTTTTACGTTATCTCTATACCCAATGTGGGGGCTCAAACTCGCGACCCTGAGATCAAGCGTTTGCATGCTCTACTGACTAAGCAAGCCAGGTGCCCCCAAGACTTATGTATTTCAATTAAAAATATTTTCATAAACCAAACATAACTGGGTAAAACTATGTGTTTTTCTCAATTACCAATATCAATGGGATATCAAGATATTCAAACATGGCACTGGCAGTAATGGTGTATAAGTGTCTAATTATACAGAAAGTGCTAAGAGAAATAAATAATGTTGGAAGCATAACTTTTCAACCTTTCAAATTAACCAGCCAATATCTTCTATATAAATGCCTCCCTTTAGATAAGAAGTGAGGAAAAACAGGGAGATGGAAAGCCCATATGATGAAGTGTGTGTGTGTGTGTGTGTGTGTGTGTGGCCTTGGATGACAGTGTGCTCTGACCTTAAGAAAAGCCTCCTTTTGTTCCAAATGTTTGCTGATGAGTGGAATTACATGGTCGATCTCTGCTGCTGGTCCCAGTTTATCTCGTCCGCCACACCAGTCCTCGTCTCTCCGGTATTCTTGTTCTAAACTCTCCAGGACACTACAGACCTAATGAACCACAAAGGAAAGCCTCAGTAAACTAATAGATCAGGGAAGTATTTTTTGAGCACCTTCAGCTGACAGAATCCTGCACGGGTGACATGTTTCACTGGAAGCTCAGTCTGTTGATTTAGAACACGCAGTGACCCTGCGACATGGAAGGGAAGTCCATGACGCAGTAGAGCTCGGGAGACAGATTAGGACTGAGAGATGGATTTTGAAATCATCTTCTGACAGTTGTTGGCTGAAGGCTGAAGCTAGGGGGTTGATGACATCACTTAGAGATAGTATATAGAGTAAGAAAGGAAGAAAGACCAGTAATTTCAGGGGTTTCAAAGTGTTTTTTTATATATTCTACTGCTGCAACCTTATGATAACTCTGTGAATGTGGCAGAGCAGGAAAAGGCAGTTCAGAGAAGATACTAGGCTTTTCCAACTATCTGTACCTGCCCCATAGGAATTAGCCCCAAACAGAAGTGAAGGAGGAAGGGGCCTGTGTTGTGGGACCTATGGGCCATAGTGAATGCTTTCTCTTCCATCCCTTGGCAAAAATATCCCAGCAAAAAATGTCTTGAGGTACTGTCATAAGTCAATGACATCTTCAGGCCTTCTATTATAAAACAGACATTTCCTTCAGAGGACAATAAATTTGGGTCAACTTAAAAGTTAAGGTCTCAAATGCTAAGAGGCCATGCTCTAAAAGCAAAAGCATTTCAAATGGGACTTTGATGGAAGTTAGGTTGGGTGTAACAAATGGGGACCAAGGGCAGCCTTGTGTCAAGGCCTAGGGAAGGTGCAGAAAGTAGAAACTTATCTTTATATTTTCCTTCAAAAGGCTTTGAATGCTTGGCTGTGGCAGCTGGGGGGCAGGCGGGCAACAGCTACAATATACTGGGTCCCCGTTGCCTGAGAAAGCCATCCCTTTTGATGATGAGTATGGTGTTGGATAGGATGTTTACTGAGTGATGAACTGAGCTGAAAGATGTTCCGGCGATACACCCTCATAGCCAACGTGCTCCGCATGCCCTGAGAAGGTCTGGCCCTGAATTCTGACCCCGCTAGTGCCACACACCTCTCCTTATACAAGGCATGAACACATGTAGGAGGGCCCCCGTCTCGAGAGAAAATGGATTATAGACAAGCAAAAACTTCAGGAAAAGGTATACTTATGTCTCATGATAATATTGGACTAAAATCAATTTGGGAACTGGAAGAAGTGAAAAGATTATCAAGCATAAATCCTTTAATTTAGCAGGTAAAGAAACAGAAATCCAGAGAGGTGACCTTTGGCAAGGTCAGTTCGGGGTCAAAATTCCTGACTCTTTAATGTATTGCTGTGTCCCCTTCAGCATCTACACCCATCAAAAACTAAAATTTGTGTAGGATAATAGACAGGGACTAAACCTCATTTTAAAAAAATCTGGATATAGGTATTCCCTGCTTTTCACAAGTTCACATTACATCACTTCACTTTTACGAAAGACCTACATTAGTACCTGTTTTCAGTGACCAAAAGAAATTCAAAGGGGTTTTTCACTTTTACCAAAAAAGGCAAAAAGTGAAGAGTGTTCAGTGTTTGTTCCACAGCAAGCTGCAGAGCTGTCCTAGAGGCAGCGTGCACCCCTGGCAGTGAGAGGGGCCCCCCAAGCTCCATCCCCAGGAACCACACCCAGTGTCTCAGCCTCCAGCTGCCACACTCGGAAGTGTGTCTGTGGCCATCTGTGCTTTAGCTCGACTTATTCTGTGCACCAGTGAGCAAGATGTGTGCCTAAGATTTCAGGAGGGCCTAAAAGAGGTTACTTTTTGGATCTGGGAATATTCAAAAATTTTTTCCATATAAATTAATGGTCATTGCTTCTTTACATCTGATTTCAGCTTACAAAAGTTTTCACAGGGAACACTCTACTTTCAGAGACAGGGGAAGCCTGTATTCAGTCATCTGGCATCATTTGCTAAAGACTTTGCTTTTGAATTGTTTTGTAAAAAATCAACCATATATTTGTGGGTCTACTTCTGGAAACCCTAGTCTTTTTCCCTGTGTCTATTCTTACACCAACACCATTCTGCCTCGATCACTGCAGCTTTAGAGTAAGTCTTAAAATCACATAGTGTAACTCCTCCAACTTTGTTTTTTCTTTTCAAGATTGTTTGGCTATTCTTGGTTCTTTGTATTTCCATATATATCTTAGAATCAGCATATCAATTTTTACAAAAAAAGTTTGCTGGGGTTTGATTGGGATTGTATTGAATCTATAAATCATCTTAGTCTGCTGCTCCCAACTCTGGGGCCATCAAAGTCCCTATCACTGAACAACAGAAAGGAGAATGGAGAGAAGGTGTGGAGGCTGGAACACTGGCTACGGGGCCCTCTCACAGGCATGTTTTATTTACTTCCAGATAGACCTTCCCATGGCCCCTGTAAGTCACCCAGAGGAGAATGTTTCTCTGATCTATTTCTACAAGGGAGCAATTCCAATGAGGGAAGTATTTTACATTGGATACAATTACTTCGGTTTAAACCCCTATTTCATGAAAGAATTCCCTGAAAGCACCCAAATCAGTTAGAAATCCTCTTAGCCCTTGAGCATATTGCTGTACAGATGGGAAAGTAAGGGGTCTAAATCCTTGCCATCCGGCTGTACGTAACTCCTGCCTTTTCTCCCACAGCTGTACCATCCTACCAGCTAGGCTCATAGTCTACCAGGGACAGAGAGCGGTGTTTCCTCCACTAGATGGACAGCCCCATGAGGGAAAGAGCTGTAGGTTTTCCAAGCCCAGTGCCTGACTGTGGCACGTTAGATTATGTCCAGCAGATTGTCACCCTGCTCTCCTGACCTTCACGGGAGGCATATACTTCCCTGCCTTATTGATGTCAGCTTGGCCATGTGACTTGTTTTGGCCAAAAGGATGTTAGAGCGTGTGACCCAGACGGAGGCTTGAGATGCAACTGCACAAAAGATTTAGGGCTCTTGCACTCCTGCTTTTCACCACAAATGTGCCTCAAGTAGCTGCTGGTCCAGGAGGTTGAGAGAAAGGAGAACAGATCTAGACCAGATCTCCAGCTTGGAGCCCAGTTCAACCAAACTCAGCCAAGATCAGCTGAACTTGAATACTTAAAAACAAAATGCTTATTGTTTTATGCCACTGAGTTGTGCAGTGGTTTGTTACACAGCATTATTGTGGCAGTAGCTGACCGATACAGCCCTCAAATCTAGTATTGCATACCCCTAATTTCTCCCTCAACACCTGGATCTGATGAGTTTGAGAAATTTACAAGAAACAAATCACATGGTTGACTTCTTTAATGGAAAATATTATAAGGAAGCTAACTGTAGTTATTTCCGCATCATTATTCTACTCTCAAAGGCTAGTACTGAGAAGACTAGCTTCTTCTTGAGGGAGATACCACAGACTTGCAGTATGAGGGGGAAAAAAACCCTCCATCGACATTAGTCCCTGTATGCCACCGCCCTTCCCTCACCTGTTCAGAAGTTTTATAAAATGCCACAGAGGCATTGACTAGTTTTAGCCGGTCTTCCATCTTCAGCATGAGCTGCTGCCAGTGGAGGGCCACCTTCTCGGCACATTCCCGGATGGCGTCGGCATCATAGTGGCCGGCCTGGAGCAGTGCCTCAGCTTTCTGCTGTACCTGCAGGGCGCTCTGGTGCGTCTTCTGCAAGGAAGTGGCATGAAAGAGGGACTGGGCACAAGGGGAGGAGAGAGAGGTCCGTGGGAACGACCCAGGCGTGGTACGGGAGGGGGTGGAGTGAGGCGTGAGTGGAAAGATGCAGAAAAGTTAAAGAGCTTTAAATGCTAGATTCAAACATTTTGTCATGACGATTAATACATCATTGTTTTTAAAGCACATTTTTTAAAAAAAGAACATCATGCATTTTCATTAACTGAATGCTCAGGACCCTAACTCCTGCCCCCACTCTCCTACTCGCGTCACTGGTTCTAAGGACGTCTCAGTTTCTGTGGTAGAGAAACCGCAGTTGTGTATATATCTGCTCCCTGGTTGGTTCAGACATTAGTCAATTTTTTCTCACTATAGTGAGTTTTCAAGGAGGTTACTGCTGTAGTCCCACTTTACAGGTCAAATAAACACAGTACATAAGAAAAAAAATCTCCACGTAATACAAAGCTCAGCCAACAATGCAATCATTTTAAACATTAGCTGAAAAGGATTCCAGTAGAAGGAATAAATTTGTCAGGTTAATAAAGCCTAAGAGTAGCGTCTCAGCATCCCTTAGCCACCCCACAAAGGGAACAGAGCAGTATAGTAGATAATTCAGCTCAACACGTAATCCCTACATTATTACATTACTTATGTTTGCTTTTAGGATAATATATATATAGTAGAAGGTTCATTTTCTTACTCAAGCTAATGTGGTTTGCATTCTCTGAGGTCACATTAACTGTAGGAGGTGGGGAGAACAAGCTTAAGGACTGGGTGGCAGAGAGAGAGGACCAGAAGGTATTAAAATTTACTAAAATAAAGTATGGATGTGGATGAAACATAGGACTTCAAAGAGCTAATATCCCAACCTCAACTGCTAGGATCATTTCAACTCAATGGTGTAGTGCTAATTTGGCCTCTGCACATTTGGGAAAGTACAGCTCAGCACCCGGTGAAAAGGGACAGCTAGCAGCGCAGTGACTTACTCTAGAATTATTTCTGCCCTTCTTGGGCAGCAGTACCAGGACAGTTCCCAAGAGCTGATCCATTCTGCACTCCCTGTGTGAGTACAATGTCCCTCCTTTTCACCCCTACACCACCTGGCCCCCTTCACCCCTATCCCAGACTGCAGTCTGCACAGTCCTATTTATTTCCCCCCATCTATCACCCACCTCCTGGCCTCCCTTCCCCATTTCTGGAATCTGTACTCTGTGTTCATTATGTAAGCACGACAGCCTCTAGCCACCTAGGCTCCTTTATTCCCTTGCTTTGCCACTAAGTCAGCCCTCAATCATGATGACCGTATCAGAATCTGAGTTTCTGGGGGCACCTGGGTGGCACAGCGGTTAAGCGCCTGCCTTCAGCTCAGGGCGTGATCCCGGCGTTATGGGATCGAGCTCCACATCAGGCTCTTCCGCTATGAGCCTGCTTCTTCCTCTCCCACTCCCCCTGCTTGTGTTCCCTCTCTCGCTGGCTGTCTCTATCTCTGTCAAATAAAATCTTAAAAAAAAAAAAAAAAGAATCTGAGTTTCTAAATGTTGCACATGGCTAGAAAAAGTAAATTAAGGGTCAGAAGTGATCCTCTACAAATCCCTGATTTCTTTCTCTGTTTTACTTATTGGCACCATTTTCTTTTCCTGTCTCTTAAATAGAGGGGCTCCCCAAGGTGCATTCTTGGTTTTTGTTCACTTCTGCAGAACTCTTATTTATTCCCATTGCTGCTAATTACTTCCCTTTTGTAGCTGATGCCCAGTATTCATCTCTCATGCTACATCAGACCTTCATCTTTAATTGTTTTTGGGTGTGAGCGTGAGCTGCCTGCCATACTTTTCACTCCAGGTCAACAACCCTGATTGCTCTAGCTGCCTGGCCCCATGTTAGCCACTTACAAAGACGCATTCTTAGTAAAAGCAGTGAAAGGTCTTCCTGGAGAGAGGAAGAATGCTTGTCAGTGAATGCAAACGGCTTGACTGCCCTATTAGAGCCTCCAGCTTCCTCCCAGACATCTTCTCAATTTCCACATCTAGAACAAAATCCCTCCCTCTGGAAGTATCTTCCATAGAAGTCTACCATTTGTGTTGATGGTGCCCTCCTTGTTGCCACCTGGGTTTACAACCTTGACATTATTCCTGACCACTGAGCCTCACCCCAAGTCCCAGTCCAACCCACTGCATGCCTAGATTGCTGTGCTGGTCCCATAGCTAGCCTCCTTGCCTTCCATTTTGAATCCATCAAACCCATCCCTTGCATTTCCAACAGATCAATTTGGTTCTCTGTACTAGGAAGGGCTTAGATGAAGTGACTTCTAATGTTCTTCTGGCTCCCAAACTCTAATTTCATGCTATAAATATCATTCGCTTCTCTCAATTCAAAAGCCTTCAGTGGTTCTCCCACTGCTATGAAATCGAGTCCAAACTTTGAAGGATGTCCTTAAAAGCTCCTCCTTCCATAACATCATCTGCTACTTCCTTACCAAAGCCCTCTGAAAATACACTATGTGCTTTCTTATTTTTGCTAACTTCATTCTTCCTGCCTTTCAGTGAACACTGCTTCCTCTCTCCCCATTTATTTTCCAGTCATCCTTTGAGACTCAGCTCAAGTCTGGTCTCCTTTAAAAAATGTCTTTTTGGGACTTCCAGAGAAGATGGCAGAATAAGAGGCTCCTAACCAGAAGGGAGGTGGATGGGGGGATGGGTGAAATAGGTGAAGGGGATTAAAGAGCACACTTATCATGATGAGCACTGAGTGATGCACAGAATTCCTGCATCACTATATTGCACACCTGCAACTACTGTAACACTGTATGTTAACTATAGTGGAATTAAAAATTTTTAAATGTTGAATAAAAAAAATCTTTTTGGACAGCTGGAGACTCACTAAAAACGACTCTCTTCTGAACTGCTATATCACTCATCTAATACATTTGGCTGATTTTCCATACTTAGACTGTGAAACTCTCAAGGCAAACACTGTTTTAAAAATCACTTTAATAACTGTCATTTCTCCAAGGGCATACTCTGTGCTAGGCACTATGCTTATGTATATTTGTTCTAGTTCTTACGACACCACGGCAAGGTGGATATTATTATTCCCGCTTCACAAATTAAAACCAGAAGCTGAGGCTGGTTGAGTGACTTGCCCAAAAACATACAACCACAGAGGTGATGAAACAAGGAATAAGATTCAGGTTTGACTATTCCTATGTTCATTCCCACCCTATCACACCACATTATTTTATCTCTAGAGTTAGAATGGTATCTACAGTGCTTCATGCAGAGGAAGGCTTCACCAAATGAACATTAGTGATTATGATAATTAACTGGCTTCTCCTCAATATATGAAACCAGCATATAATTGTCATCAAAACCCCATTATTATGTCTTTTTCTCTGAGAGTGAAGGACTAACTCTAATTGTCCTATAATTTAGGCTATGTAATAAATCCTCTTCCTTATTCTGAAGCTCATTATCATCTGATAGTCCTTGGAACTCCATCCCCTTTAATTTCCAAATGACAAACTCTTATGCACATGACATAATCTTTGCTTTGATAAGCTTGAGTCATTATTATGCATTTATTTCTACTATTATCTAATCCTATTGAGTGTTATATCTTTAAAACATGGATTACCAGGGATGTTAATATATGATGTTAACATAGGAGTACATGGAAGAAAATGGAACCAAATCAATTGGATTTATTATCCAGTTTTAACTACTTATTCTGCCATAATGCTTATGCTCAAAATACATAAGAGGATTTCAAATAAAATTGATTTCAAAACTGAGCTTGTCTCCGTGATAGTCACAGCTCTTAAAGACACATCAGCCAAACCATTTTGCATACTAACAAACAATAATTTGGGGTTGTTGGTAAAGCTATGCTTCTGGGTGCTGTGTGCTGTCCTCTGTTCTGACAGGTTCTGTTTTCCTAAAATTCAGGGTATTTTAGGTAAAAATTCTGACCTTCTTTAGGGAGACTCAAACCTTTAAACCAATAAGGCCACCCAAGCGAGGGTGACAGACATCCTAGTCTGCCTGTGATAGTTCTAGTATATGCCTATTTTTCTAGCTGAGTTATTAATAATTCCCTTCTTCCCTCTTACAAGTATCTCAGTTATAAATTATCTAGTCATCCTACCCATAGCTATTTTGTTTTCCCTTACGGAACCTAGGATTCTTTCTTAGGGCCCAACAAGTCAAATTACGTTCTCTATCAGTAATCACTGGAAAGGCCTCTAGTAAGTAATTACTACTAAAATGGGCCAAGTCAAACTAGACTAGTTAGATCCCCTTTCAAACTGCGTAAATCTTCCCTGGCATATCTTCCCCCTGATGCAGAACCTGGTCTAAACCAACACTTTCAGAGAGAAGCACAAGGCTACCTGGAGAAGGAGCATATTTGAAGTTCATTATTTTAGCTACGCTACAGACCCTGCTTACGCTCCGTTCCCATGATCTTCCAGAAATCCTATCTGCTCTGCCATCTCTTCAGACCACAGACTTACTCCACAGGGGCCTCATGGGATCTCAATATCAATTCCAAGAATAGTTGATCAAGTTGCACCCGTGTAATTAAGAGACATACATGCTTAGTAAGCCTCTATTCTATAAGGGTGCAACGGCACTGTTACAAATTAATACATACTACTTATGCAAGCCGTGGAATTTGGTCATTGCACTAGCACTGCTAATGCATTCACCCACTGTTTTCCACTAGCTTGTTGAAATGCTCTAGTAACTCATGATACTTGGTTTTATTGGCCCAACATTTGCTTATGGGACACGAAAGTTAATTACCTGATAGTGCGGGTTAACCTTCACTTTTGAGATAAATGAGGAGGAGGTGTGGCCAACAGTGGTCTTCTCGCTGCCTCACACTCTCACAGCTTCATGCCACGCCCCTGGTCTGTCTGCCCAACCTCTGTTCTCCTCATGCTGCCTTGCTACGGCAGGCATGTATGCCTGGTTCTCGATTGTGACCCCAATTCTGATTTTCCCTTGATGGTCAATAGATCTTAACACTTTCATATTTGTGTACGCCAGTAAACTGAGACAGGCAGCTGATGACAATAAAGCCTCTCTCCTCGGCTGAGTCCCTCCTCAGAAGATGATTTGCCCATACTGTGTGCGCAATATATAGTCTATTTGAAAATCTCAAATCCCAGATGGTAAACTACTATTAGTAATGCTTCCTAAGAAGAGAGCAGGCATCTAATAGAAACATGTCATTTATGTTAATGCTATATTTATACATACAAGATGATTTCTAGAAAATTAAATGGTTGAAATCAATTAATACTAGTTTAAAAATGGTCAGTAATCAGTTGATTGCTGTATTAAAAATATAGGCACAAACAGTTAAAATGTTATCATTGTTGTGGAAAATTCTCCTTAACAATTTTTAGTAGAAGATAACACCTTTGCATTTCTTACACATTCAAAAGCGGTTTGAGTTTTAAACGGAACCACAAGTAATGAATGTCTTTGAAGCTTTCTCTCTGTTCCCACTGGTACTGAACTTACTTTATTTTTAATATAGTTCCCATGTCCCATTTCCTGCTCTTTTCCTCATATCACTCTAAAGCAATCAGCTCAAGTCTCTTTGGGAAGGAGAATGTTCTAGTAGAAAGGATAATTAAAGGTATTATTTAAAGCAAGATGACAAAATTTAGATTATTGTGAGAGGTATTTTATTTTAAAATAACCTTTAGAACAAGTGTCAGTTGGTGAACTTCTGGTTTCAGTTCATTCTTGAAACGTGGCTTCTATCAGTATTATCGAACAACTACTTTCAGCGAAGCAAAATACTACAACCTGCTCCGATGTTCATTGTTCTCGTTAACAGGCAGAATCTGACATTGAAATCTAAATATTACATTGAAATCGAATGTTTTAAAATGGAATACTAATGACTTTTGTTCTTGTTTATCCTCTATTCTGAGGGCTCCTCAACTGGACGTGACTTCTAACCTTTTGGCTTCACTTGTCTCACATGGTGTATAGTCCGTAATGTGCAAAAACTCAAAGTACCAGGGGCCTTATGGTTAAAGGTACCAGTGAGTAACCGAGATGCACATTTGTGGTGTGAACACTTGTCTTCCGATACTTGGTCTCCTTGGGGTGATGACCCCCTGCATTTGCTTCTCCATCAATTCCTGCATAATAGGGAGGCTACCCAGACCATTTAACTAGAAAAAGTAAGGGCTTCACTACCTAAAGGGATGCCCACATCTTGAGGCATCAACCTGCCTGCAATGCAGAGCAGAAAGGGGAGGGGAGTCAGGAGGAGTCAGATTTGGGTGTTACCTCGATTGCCAGTTGGAACTGCTCGTGTTCCCGCTGCAGCTGCTCTGCCTCGGACAAAGAGCTGGCATTGACCAGGCTGGCATTGAGCATTGACTCCCCATTGCGGATCCATCCCAGGACCTAGGGAGTCAGGACAAGAACACAGATGAACGGCCTTCGCAACCTCCCCAGAGCTGTTGCTTTCTCCAACGGGTCCTTATGTCAGACCTTGCTATCTTCTGACCGCACTTGGAGAGAGTATGGGAAGGCTCTGGATAATTCAAATGTTCATCGCTGCCATCTTACCTGGCACCTTGGGCCATAATGTGCTTATTGTAAGTATCAACCTCATTCTTAGACACATACATTCTTTTCCACCCTTATTACCCCACTGTTCCAATTTCCTTACCTATTCAATTTAAACATTATCTGATTGTATGGTATGTACATTTCTGAGGTTCTCTCTAGAATGTAGAATGGTGTAAGTAAATAAATTCCATATATTGGCATTCTTTTCTTTCTTTCAAAGCCCAGTTCAGACACCAAACCCAATTACTCCCGTTAGAAACAGCTCTTCTTCTTCTAGTAAAACCACACCGTACCACCTTTGTAGCACTCACCAGAGACTGCCTTGTTCAGTTGTTTGGACCTACATTTCAACATCCTACCATACCCCCTCCCTCCAAACGTAAACTTCTGGAAGACTAGGGCAGTATGAGTCATGCTTTAGTCTCACACAGTGCCTAGTATGGTGTCTTACAAATGGTGAGCGTGCAGTAATATTTTTGAAAAAGGGAACAATTAACTATAGACAATATCCAAATTACACCTGAACGGTGGGTCCAACCTCCAATGCCTTGCAAAATTGTTAAGAATAGACAGGTTTAAGCTCTGACAGATAAAAAACCCAAAGGGAGGAGGAAGGAGAAAGAAAACAAGTAAAACCGCATAAATAATCCATACAATGGATCGTTAGAAAAAGGGAGAATAAGTTCTAACTGATTTAAATTATCTAGAGGCAATGGCTAGGCTAAGTAAAATTTCTAGGTGACCTTAATTAGTACTGGGGGAAAGAAAGTTCAGCTAGGGAATATTAGAATAGAAGGAGAAACAGCTGACACTGTCTAGACAGTCCTAGGTGAAATGGGCATGTGGCAATTCCCCAGCTAAGATCTTGAGTCAAGTGCAAACAATCACACTGAAAGAATCAGGCCTTGAAAATATACCTTGTGTCTGGTCACCAGAAAATTGCTAAATATTTTCTTTATTAGGGAGTCTAAGGGTTTGCTTGGAGAGGAGATAAAAATTCTTCTGAAATTTCAAGATCAGTAAATATCATCCATCTGTTACTTCAAGGCAAAGGAGAAGATACCACAATCTGTTTCAGATTTTTGCAGATTTTTTTTCTCAGCTTCTTCATGCTAAACAATTAGAAAAATACTAAGACTGGTCTTTCCTCTCCCATAATCCTCTTAGGCATTTCTCAAATTTCCTCCTTGGGCAGACTATGACTGATGACATATTGTACATGGATAACACTGGGGCGAAAATCCTGCTGAAGCTGGGCTATTTGGATTGAGATGTTAATTCATGGCCAGTCTGGCAGATTGTGGATGAGATGCCAAATCTGCAAAGTAATTAGTTGCAGATATAACGGCTCAGAGTGTATGTGTGAAATCTCTGATGCCAGCGGTGTACTGGGGCTGGCTGGCTAGAGGTGCTAATGATTTCCAAAAGCTGCCTGTAAGTTTGGGTACATGCATACATGGATGGTATGCCCAAATGCTTCAGCTCTTTGGAAAATGGAGCTCACAATGTATACTTTGAACTATGCAAGTCCTTCTGCCATGATTCATTGCATTTTGCTTGGTTCAAGATTCATTTGAGGGTGTCAGAGAAACATTTACTTCATGTACATCACAAATCAACGTTTGAGGGGCAATTTGACTCCCTCTGGGCTTCCTGAGTCTTGCTGGCATCTGTTCCTCTCTAGTTTCAGCCAACTGGAAACATCAGTTATAGCTTTGGTGGTGGGGATCTCCATTATACTAGCTTTCCGTTTAGATAGCTTTACTATCGTAGACTTCAGTCTCGACACCTTTCATTAAGTCATGCTGTATCCTTGATATCCTTGTTTGGTTTTATTTCCCGAATGCTGTTTACAAAGGCAACCCAGGTCTCTAACATGGGAGTTTTGATTTTAGGAAGATAAAAATGCATATTTTTATCCATGGCTTAGGTTCAGGGGTGGGACTGATCCCTATAACTGAGTCTGTCACAGAAGCAGGGCTGGGATAGTGAAGAAAAAAAATACAAAATCTGAGGTTAGAACCCCTGGCTTTTTTACTACCTGGCAAAACCATTCAACCCTCTGAGCCTCGGTTTTCTCATTTGCAAAGTTAGGGTAATAGCACCTTCCCTTCGCACAGCAGGGTGGATGCAACATGCTGTGAGATGAAAGGCCTGCTGATGGGAGAGGTGGGGATGTTTAGTTTCGCAAAGATAGGGAATGCTATGATTCTACATTTACACCTCTCACACTGAGAAGGAAAAAAGCCTAGGACTACTGATTTTTGTTCCAGAATCTGTAGAGCTTACTGCCATATTGAGAGGTGATGTGGGAACCCCAGCTGTTTTGTTAGCACCATTCTCTGTTGTCTGATCATGACAACCCTTGTTGGTATAATTTTCTATTTCTGTCATCCTTTATTTTCCCAGTTCATAAAACTGGTTATTTATTCTATGAGCATCCAAATGAGTGCAAAAGAGTAGAGGAAATATTGTAACAAAAATAATAAAATGTTGTTTTTACTAATCCCGTGTGGTCTCAGAAACATCATGTAAAAGTGTTCTGCAAACCATAAAATGTAATGCATAATATGAGCATTTTATGTTGACCAGTTATCTTAGGCAACCATTTACCTATAGGTGAGATGACCTTTGAGGGTCACTTTGAATCCTTACGTTCCATACTTCTTTCAAAATTCAGAGACCTGCCCTACAACTAAGATACCAGAGAAAGTCAGGTCTATAAAAATGAGGGGCCCAAGGAATATTGCTGATTGCTGCTTGCGGACTCAGGAGCTGGCCAAGAATTCAGCTCAGTCTGGGCTGAGAGGGTGAACTGAAAATGGGGATCTACTGCTTTCTCAGGCCAAGGAAGCACAGCAAACCTCAGCAAGAAGACTGGATTTGTTTAACTGGATGTGGATGTCCACAAACGATGATGCCATCTAAGCAAGGTAAGTTCTCCCCATGAACCGCTACGCAGGAAGCTGCTTGTATAGGCTGTGTTCTCTAGGTCACACTGACAATAAAGCTATGAAGATGCCCTCAAGGCCTCTGACTCGAAGACCTGCTGTTACCACAAGGCACAGTCATTTCTGAAAGTCTGGCCACAGGAAAAATGGCCGGCCCCTCAGATAGTAGCTTGGAGTCAGTCATATTTCCAGCGTTTCTTAGCTCTAAAGATTCGCAATGTATGAGATTATATGTGATCATCCTTCCTGGTTTTACAGACATGGGTCTTCTTAATTTTTTCCATTTTGAAACAAATGCTCGTCCCTTTGGTCGTCTCTCTCTTGGATCAACCCCGATTCCTTTCTACTTTTACATACAGTGCACAGAATGAACACAGCAGTATTCTTGATAGGATAATATTTCCTCCCTTGTTCTCACTGTTCATTTTAATCATAAGCAAATTTTGGTCAGTATTTGGTCCACAGGGGTAATTTAAGTCAACGTCTTTAGTAGACAAATAAGTATGATTTCTTTTCCCATATCTTAGAGCCCCAATAGTTTACAAATCCATTTTGGCTTATTTCCTGCTAAAGGCACTGTTCTGCAGGAATACATATGGAAATTCACTTAGTTTTATGTCCATTAAGTAGGTTTTTCAAATCTTCTTGGATTATCTAGTAAATGTGAGGTCATCTTTGCCAGAGTAGTAATTTTCCTAGAAAGCAGTCAGAGCATTCTGTGGGGCTGGGGAGTAAACTGAACTATTTTTCTAGAAGAAAGGGGGCATCTGAGTAGTCTAGGGCCCCAGACCGTGGGTTGTAATCAGGGCAGTGAATTCCCTTAAAGAGTCAACATTTCTCCAGAGGTGTCTGGGCCATCGATCTAAGATACAGAGCCCCACGTAACCCCAAAAAGAACATCAGTCACATTAAATAATTTCATTTGTTCTCAACCCTTGACAACAATTTTCAGTCAGACATCTGTGGCATCATCTCCCCACAAAGCCTCGGTTTAACATAATGGTGGTGTAACTACACTATAGTTATGACGGCCAAATCTAAACCTCTCATTTGTGGGCACTAACGACACAACCGCGTAGCAGCACATTGTTCTCTCCCTTTCCATCCCCGTTAATGGCATTTCAATTAAGGTGTCTTTTTTCTTGCCTTCTTTTTTTTCTTTTCAGTATATTCAAAAGAGAAACTCTCAAACTTGTGTCTAAATTTAGCTCCACTGATCAATACTGACATCTAAATTAACTCCCTCTTTCCAAGTGTCAACAGCTTCCAAATCAATATTTCCTGCTCCACCAACTTCCATCAAACACAAATGCCTTCTCTAAACTGGATCAGACGACTCCCAAAAGAAGGAGCCCTACACTGACAAGGAAAACAAGTCTGTCTAATGAGGCATGGTGGCTTAACTAAGCAGCAATCCCTTGGCACCTCCCAAGGCCACTGTCCTTTACAAAGGCCTTCGTGGGTTTCCCGCCGTCTGACTCAAGCAATCCAGTGTGTTTTTGAACTAAAATCCTCTCTGTGTCATCCTCACCATGGCAGGGAGAAGCAACTTTCTCCTGCAGAAAAATTTTTTGTCCTCCAACTCAAGAAATACTGAATGGGAATGAATCCAGATATCCGTCAAGCCTGGATTATTCATATACAGACAACCTACTTCCCCATTTGACAAACTACCTATCATCATCCCAACTCCCCACCCTACACAGAATGTATACTCAGAGGATAAAAAATCATCTCCGTTTTCACACGAGTCAAGGAAAACATAATTAGGGAGTTGACTCTATTAAGGTTGGAACAAAAAATAAATAAAATTAAAAACCAGGAACAAAAGCATCTATTTCATTGCACAGACAAATGGAATGATTTTCCTGTTATCTGTTTTGTTCTCTCCTGCCAACCTCGGCTGGCGGAAGTAACAGTATATGAACAGCGGAGGGCTCCCGTGACCTGTCGGAGCCTGCCGACTGATCAGGTAGGTGCCACCCTCTCTGCCAGGCACAGGCCATGCAGGCCTGTCTTCTCAGGTATGGTGCTGTGAAGGCCAGGAAAATCCCAGGCTGTTTCTGCTGGAGGGCTTCTTTCTATTTTCCCTGGAGTCCTAGGGCAGGAGTGGGGCCCAGAAGAGGCAAACCGTGGGACTGTTGATAAAGGAATAATGGACTCGAGTTTCCGCTAACTTGTCAGCAGGCCCTGGGAACACTAATCCTATACTATCTCAGTTTCCCCACTTGTAACATACACCACTTTCCCCCATGGGTCTCCTCTCTTAAAATGAGATTATAAATGAGAAAGAACTTCTCATCTGAAAAGTAAGTACTCTCATTATTACCCAGAGTCTCAGACTTTGCATACTCATCACTGCTCTGGGTCTGCTAGGGTTTCCACCATGTGTCTCCAGAGATTCCGGTGTGATCCCAGTGTAATTACACAGAAAGCAATCTGGATGGCAGCCCTGTGATCCAGCCTGCCTTGGTGCTCAGTGATTTCACCTGTGCTGAGGACCGATCTTTAGCAGTGTGTGTGGACTCTGGCTGAGCCCTGCTCGGGAGAAGCAGAGCAGAAAAGACAATTTTGCCCATGATAATAAATAACAATATAATAACTAAGACCCAGCCATTAACAAGAAATACTCTGAATATAAGAGAACAGCAATGATTAAATAAAATATGGAGTTTTTGTCCCCTGTACCA
The DNA here is from genome assembly GCF_002007445.2 of Ailuropoda melanoleuca. Taxonomy (NCBI): domain Eukaryota; kingdom Metazoa; phylum Chordata; class Mammalia; order Carnivora; family Ursidae; genus Ailuropoda; species Ailuropoda melanoleuca. Next base: position 66,225,115 of record NC_048218.1, on the reverse strand, counting down.
AATTAAGAGTTAAATAAGACAGTGTAATAGCCACGATGCATAAGAAAAAATGTTTAACAGGAAGATGTTTCTCTGCTTGGGATATTTTGGGTGGGGCTCTGCTTTCAGGGAGCAGGTGTGGGATTGTTTGAAAGAGTGTGGAGAAGAGGGAACTATCATGGAATGGCTGGAGACCTCCCCAACCCCCCACCCCCCACCAGGAAGCCCTCCTAGACCAGTAGAGGGTGATGACATGCTCTTTGCTCCATGTGACCATTTTCTGACGACCTCTCTAAGCTTCAGTGGCCTCATCAGTAAATTGGGAATAAGATCTGCTTCGGAGAATGGTTGTGAGGATTGATGGAGAGACAGGTGTAAAAGGTACCCAGCACTCAATAAATTAAACTATTATATATTTGTATTTCTTCAACCCCACTTTGTCTAAATAAAAAATCTCCATTCATTATGCTGCTAATTAAAACTGAATCTGTTCATAATATAAATATGTAACATTTTAAAAAGCATCATTGGTTCCTGTGTTTTCCTAGAGGTTCCTAGAGGCCTGGGTAAGTCCTTTGGTAAAATGGCTAGTATAATATCTCATTTTTAATTGACTTTAATAGGGCAAGACAATTTTCTTATAAGCTGCACATGCATATTGAAAAGAACGAGGGAAACTGCTACCACTTACTATCATCTGTGTGTTGGGCACTGCACTAGGCCCTCAGATGTCCCACGTTAACCAACCAGGCTCTGAAGCCTGACCATGTTTATTGATGAAGGATTTGCATTTTACATGAACTGTATGTCAGGATGGAGGAAAGAAAGGAAGAGAACAGGTTCAGCAACTGAGGACAACTTGGGAAAGTTGCAAATGCTCTCCTTAGATTGTTAGGAGAGAAAACTAATATAGTTTGCCCCTTGTACCATCAGATCTAGTTGTTAGATGCAACAGAGAGCAGTCTCACTTCCAGAAACTGAACAACCACTCCTTTGCTTACCCATTTTCTAAGTTTTGGTGACACCGGTGGCTATGTAGACCTCCCCCCACACACACCAGGAGCAGGCCTGGGACCTAGTGGGGGGAGCCCAGACCGGGGGTGGAAGGTGGAGGGGCCGGGCTCACCTGTTTGACCTCGGCCTGCAGGTGCCGCAGTTGGAGGCATTGCTCCAGCCGCTTATGGGTCTGCTCTGCATTGAGCTCCAATTCGTGTTGCTTCTCATGGAGAAACTCCAGTAGCTCTTGCACCTGGGCTGCCAGATCAATGTCTTTCTCACAGATCAACTCAATTCCTGATTTAAAAAAAAAAGGAAATAAGGAAAAATGAGCTCGTACTACAAAGACCATATTTCCTTCAATATGCATAAGAAAGCAGGAACGCGGCAATAGCCAGGCACAGCACCCTCCGGGCCTTTGCACATCCCTCTGTGAAGCTGGACAATGTCATAATGGACTCTTCTTTGGGGTGTCCAAACCATGCCACCTCTTTTGGATGATCTGATCCTTTGCCTGGGAATTTCAACAGATGATCAGCTCCTTATTAGCAGCTGGAGTTACAGAGAGAGGTCGTTCTCTGGGAGTCCTTCCGCAGAGAAGAAAGCATTCGGCAGTCCCCCCCGGGGACTTTGCTGGGGGGTTTGCTAACACCTATAATATTCACAAGCAAGGCTCTGTGATCATACTGGGAAATACAAAACAAAACTGAAAATAACCTGTCTCAGGATCTTCTGCCAAAGGCACACTCTTTTAGCTGGTCACGTGCAATTTATACTTAGATGAGAGTCTCTGGGCAGGGGTGCCTTTATTAGCCAACTACTTGGGCCCCCTAAAAAAAAGCAACTCTTAGAAACACATGCTAGCTCTCATATATTGTTCTCCAACAACCTGATAAACATACCCCGGCAATAGCACAGGGGTACCGAGTGCTTATCCATTTACAAAAACCATGTTAAAGTTGCGCCCACACAAGGAGAGTTTGCTCACTACCCTTCCGCTTTTTCAAAGCAATGAATAAACCCAGTCAGCCACTGGTGAGAGTTCCCAATGTTTACGGATACGTCACCCAGTATTAATAACCTGCCAACTGTCTGACCTGTAATGGGACCTCGAGTCAATACCTACCAGGCGGAAGCTGTGGCTCCATTCTTTGTCCAAGTCCCTCTCCACCTGCCTTACTTTTTCTTTTTTTTACAGATTGATTTATTTATTTTAGAGAGAGAGAGAGCAGGGGGAGGGACAGAGAGAGAGGGAGAATCTCAAAGAATCTCAAGCAGACTCCATGCTAAGCATGGAGCCTGACGCAGGGCTCAATCTCACGACCCTGAGATCATGACCTGAGCTGAAACAGAGAGTCAGATGCTTAACCAACTGTGCCTCCCAGGCGCCCCTTCCTTACTTTTTCTATATACCTCTCTCAACACGCAAGTGTGGACACACACACTTGCTCTCCAGCAAGCTGGCACTCCTCTTTATACATTGTCACCAGCCGGACTAGAGTAGCCCTCCTCAAACAGATCTGTGTTTCAGGAAGGGTCATTGAACTCTGATGCAGAGTGAGGGGACTGCCTTAGTTTTCAAAGGCCTTCTTGTCTGCTAGTGGCTTGACTTTGATTCCTACCTTAGCTCTCGAAGGCTACATGAAGAATGTGCCAGCTTTAGAGCCAGCCCTGAGTCAGAATCCTGGACATGGGCAAGTTATCTAAGCCATCAGAAGCTTCGCTTTCCTCATATGTGGAATAGGATTTTACATACCTGCCTACCTCATGAGCTGCCTGCTCAGGAGCTCGTTGGGAGGATTAAATGAGACAATGCATGTGGAGCCTCTGTCACGTCACATAACACACACAGACCCATGGCTGTCCTGATTCCTGACTCAAGCTCTCCACTTTCTGCCTTCTTGCATTCATGCCCTCTTGGTTGCTGTCTGCCACCAGTTTGATGCAAATTGTAACCTGTATTGTTTCTTGGTTCTGACTGATTCAACCTTGCTCAGACCCATAACTTTACAAAAATCCTCTGTCTGGATTGCTTGCCTCCTTCTGATCGCTGACTCCACCTGGCTCTGCAGCTTCTCAGTTCAGTCCAGATCCTTTCCCTGGCTCCCTGTCCTGTCATCTATGACCCGGTGCAGCTATGCTCCTGATGCTGACAAATAGGGACCCAACCATCAACGGGGTTGGGACTACAATTCCCAAAGGGCAATGTACTTCTATGGGGATCACACCTCAAGGAGCCTGCCAATCTCAATGTAGTCACCTAAAAATAAGTCCCCTCTGGGAGACTTCCCCAGCATTCTGACTCACATCAGCAGAAACTCATCCCCGCCACCACCAACACACCTGCCGGATACAGTGGGAGTGTAAGGAGAGTGTATGCATGCTAAGGGAAATTCATTTCTAGAGGCAAAAATAGTGTTTTATATAAGGACAATATGGAAGAGTGGAAAAAACTTCTGATGTTACATGGTAATAATTTCGGTATCTCTTCGTGTTTATTTTTTTCTACCAGTTTCATAATTCCAAATCCCAGCTCCTGAAATATCTGTGGGAGACAGAGAAGAACGGCTTATTCTTTTGGCAGTCAGCTATCCTCCCGTTCCTATTTTCAATTACCAAGGGGATGAGGTAGAGCATCTCCTTGACTGAAATAAAAAATAAGAAGAAAAACAAAAATTTCTATCTCTGTGGTGCTCGGCACAGTGAGATGACCCTTGACTCCCATATTTACTTTCTGGAAGTGTAATTTAAGATTCATCTGCGGGAGCAGAAGCTCTTCCCTGCTTCCAGCCACAATGCAGGTTTTTCCCGGCTCCTTTTCATTCTGCATGCATCTCTGATGTTTAGTATGCTGGACTTGGGCAAAGTGTCTTTCTCTGGGAAGCCTGGGGCTCACCTCTGCCACCTTGCATGTAAATGGGCCCTCTAAGCTGGTAACTCGTCAAAGGGGCCGGCACCTGCCCAGGACACCCTCCCCAACCAGCTCCCAGGCTGCCCCGGGACTCAAGCCCTTCACGTGCATCTATCTCCCTAGGTATGGTTTTATGGGCGATGAACACAGGAAACAAAATGGGGGAAAACAACGCCTACTGCCCTTCTGCGCTCAACCGCACATCGTGCTGCAGATACAGCGAATGCGAGGAACAGGAAATGGCACCTAGGAGGACAGACACTCACTCCTCCCTCCCACTGCCCCCACACACATCAACATGAGTCCCAGTCAACCCCCATCAACTGGTGAATACCCATCAATCAACAGCGAATAGTTTGCTTGTGTTCACATTACTGTTCTCAATCTAATCCCAGTCCTGTTTTCCTAGGGGCTCTCAGAAATGCATCAAGACCCATGTGCTCTTTCCATCAAGTAGGGAGACCGTTTGTCAGTCTCTTTAAGGCAAGCTGTATTGATGTGTTCCACAATGTTCTGTACGCATCTTTCCCTCAGAACATTCCCTTTGGGGGTGGTTCCTTATTAGCTTGTCCCTGTTATCGCAGGAATGCAGGCTCCCTGGTGCCGGGACCACATGTCTTATGTATCTCTGCATCTTCGGCACCCAGTACAGCGCTTGACTCGTAACACCCCATGAATAAGCTCTTCCGTGAACACACGGCCTCTGCAGGGAAGGGCTCAGGTCACGTGCTGTGGTGGAAAGCACCTGCGAGCTCTGGGAAAGGACAGACTTAGGTTTGAATTCATGCTCTGCCCCCTATGAACAGTGAATCTCTGGGCTCCATATCTTCTCTGAGTTTGGGTAAAAACAATCCCAAAAATGACTTCTGCGGGTGTCGTAGGACTTAGTGAGATTAGGTACATACAGTGCCTAGCATTTAGTAGGCTCAAAATACCCATGCTCCTACTTTTTCCTTTCCTTTGGGTTAATTACAACATATTCATTATTGATTACTAATGGAACTGTTGATTGGCTTGTAAAAACGTAAATAGAAAATCTCACCGTGAGCTATTTATGGACTTGCTCAGTGCACATCATTAGAAACTGTGATGGTCTGGATGGTAGTCTTAGACCAGTGCTCTCAATCTTGGCTCACATTAGATCTGGAGAACTTTAAAAATCACTGTGTCGTTGGCCACACCCAGAGCAGTAAAAGGAGACTCTCTGTGGGTGGGACCCAGGCATCTGGAAGTCTTTAAGTTCCCAGGGTGATTCAACACATAACCAAGACAGGAAACCACTGGATAAGATGGTACCATGGCCAGCAACCCAGGACAGAGATATTCTTTATGCTATACTCGGTCAGCAGAATGGCTGGCACTGTGGTTGTTTAAGGCTCGAGGCTACAGCTAATCCCGTCGCTGTGCTTTTCTTTGCTGCCAGGTTGAGGGTACCACTTTAGTTCCCTCAAGAAGGGAGGTGGCTGTGGTCTAGGGTAAGATATAGCTATTCCTGGCTGTGCTACCTGGAGGCGTTCTTTGTGCATTAACATCAGCCTGTCTCAGTGAGAGACTAGCCCTCCCCTCCTCACTCCTCTTTCTGTGCCACTCCCTCAATGTAACACCCAGTTCAGAAATGACGAAGTCCTTTAATCGGGTTTTTAGATCAGCATTCTCAACCCTGGCCATACGATGGAATCATCTGGGAAGTTAAAAAAAAAAAAATCTGGGCCCATTCCAGGCCAATTAAGCAAGACTCCCTGAAGAGTGGGGCCCACACCTTGGTACTTTTAAGTTCTCCAGGTGATTCTAAATCTGCAGCCAGGACCAGAACTATTGTTTTACATCTACATTCTCTTTCCCTCCACTCAGCCCCCATCAGATCCACATTCCCATGAACCCCAGAGTAGCTTCCATTTTAGAAAAAACCAGGCCTTTCTCTCCTTTGATGATGCAACTGAAATTATTTGTGGCCCCTTATTTTTTCCTACATCTGTTCCACCCACATTGATGCTCACTCCGTTAACTAAGCAAATACTCTTATTCAGAACGTGCTATGTACAAGACATCAGCACTTTGCTAGATGCTGGGAATGGAAAGAAAAGGAAGAAAGAGTCCTTCCCTCACGCTGTGAGAAGCTACAGGAGCACATGGCTACAAGAGAATGCAGCACGTGCTAGAATACAAGAGTAACATATCAGAGTTACCAAACTTCCTTAAGCCCTTACCCTGTTTACGCATTATTGCACTGCGTGCTCACGATGACCCTGTGTGCTGGGTATTCTCATGACTGCTGTTTTCCAGAGGAAGGTGAGGCTTGGAGAGATTGGGTAGCATGCTGGAGCACAGCTGGGTAGGGAGGGTGTGGCCAGGTGCCAACCCAGGCACTCTTCCCTCCCATCCAAACCTTGAGCTCTATGCTCAAGAAGAAAAATGATCCCCACCACACTTAAATTTATTTTTATTTATTTTCAAATGTTAGGGCTGGGTTCTTCCCAAGCACAGTAAACTTTAAGTATCATTGCCACAGATCCCAAAGATTTTTCACTTAAAAACCTCACATAAAGAAAGAGCTTGATGCTTTGGTTAGATCACAAAAGCAACGCGTCCACAAGACAAGCAGCTCTTCTTACTCCTAAGGCCACATGGAATAGTCACGTGGTCAGATTTCAGTGGAGAGAACTGAGGCATAGCTACTGGGGGTGGTCAGGCTGACTCATCGTGGCAAGTACGAACTGGAGGGGACTGCAGGAATCCAGGCCTACCTCCCACACTAGACAGAAGAAGAAAGGTCTGAAGAGAAAGAACAGGAACTTTCCAAAGGCAGACTCCAGCTGATGGTGGAATTGGACCTTGACTTCAGTCAGCGTGTTTTCTCCAACTTGACTCTTTCCAGCAAAACCTGGCACCTCCCAACTTGAGGCCAAAACAGGAAATGCCACAGCAAGGGGAGAACGATGAGCAAGTAGACAAAGTGTTCCTGTTTTGCCTTCTATTCCTAAGGCTAATGCTGGTTTAAAGCAAAGGCTTTGCTTTGGTTAGAGCGATTGGAACACCAGAGAGATTTATGGAACCTGGCTCAACGTTACAAACTGCACCCCTGAAAATAAGTATATGGAAATTCCCTACTTCCAAAGCGTAAGCCCTTCATTAATTTAGCATGGAAGGCTAAACACCAACCAAAAGCTTAATTTTGTTAATTGTCTTTTTTCTAAGACAGCAGTTTATTTTACCTTTAGTTCAAATATAGTTTATTAGACACACAACATCAATGACCAAGACATTTGCTGCCTCAGTCCGGGGTCTCTGAAGTCCTACATTCCTCAAACACCTGGGGGCAAGACCCACCCTGGGTCCACCCCCAGCTCCAGTGCAACCCTGCTCTCCGTTCCTCTGAGCCAGAGATGGGGTACATGCCTCGTCTGCAGGACCCGGCATTCGGCAGCACAGAGGAAGTGAGCTTCCCAGAAACCCCTCCCTTCATTCCCTTTGAAGCCTCATGGACGATGCTAGACTGAACAGCGAGCTGTGGTAGGAGCCGGGGAACAGCCAGTACCAGCAGTGAGGGCTGAAGAGGCCAATCAAGCCTGTTTTGACAAAGCTCATTTCTAGATCAGGATACTGCGGGTGTGGGCAGCCCATCTGCCTGGGTTGTTTTCACCCATTCAGCCTTCAAAGTTCAGGAGGCTGCCAAGCACAGCTAACCCACAGTCACAGGCCATCGTCAGGGACTGCCAGCTCCTGGCCGGCTTTCTGTTACCATGGATACCTGGCTCTTGGGACGGAGAGGGGCCTGCCCAGGTCATGCCAGCATCCCAGCTTTCCTCCTGCCAGATGCATCAGTACTGAGGGACGAAGGGTGAGCATCCCTGCAAGGCCTCTCTGTCCCAGCTTCTGTCCTACGTCCCCTCATTCTCTCGTGGTTCCCAGCCTTAGCTGGATCGCCAGCTACTGTGAGCATCACGAGGGTAAGCTCTACCGTGAAACCCTGAGTCCAGCTAAGGTTCTCAATGGCGGAGAAAGGATCATGGTTCCACCTCCTTCCCTAATAAAACCTTAGAGATGTATAAGCCATTGCCAAGTGTGTGTCTCAAACTTGCATGGGCACATGATTTACCTGGAGATTTTGTTAACAGACAGACCAGATTTGTAAGTCTGGGATAAGGGCTGGAACTCTACCTTTTTAATCAGCTCTTAAGTGACGCTGGTGCTGCTGGTCCACAGCCCACACTTCGAGGAGATCCTAGACTCGCGGTGCATCAGCACCCCCTGGAGGGCTTGGTGAAATCCCAAGAGATTCTGAGGTGGCAGGTTCTAGGGACCCTTAAACTTGCCTGTGGTTCTCAGCCCTGGCTGCAAAGGAGATCACCTGAGGAGCTGTTTTCTTGCTGATGCCCAAGTCCCATTCAGAGGTAGTTAAATCAGAATCTCTGGGCTTGGGGCCCGGCACTGCCATTTTTAAAAGAGCCCCCCCCCCAAAGACTGCAATATGAATAGCCCTTCCTGGGGCGATGTGGGCATGGTCCGCCCTGTGTAAACAAGCCTGGGCAGCTGCAGCTGTTCACAACACAAATGAAAATTCACGGAAAGGTTCTGCTGAGGAGAGTGTACAGAATTTACCAGATTGTCTTTCCTCTGGTGAGAAGTGAAGCTTCTTTGAATGCTGTTATTTATTCTTTCAGGTCCTTAAAACAAACATAGTCTCCTACAGTCAACTTTGATGGCTAACGTCTGCCTGACAATCTCATGATTCTAAACATTCTTCATGGTCAACAGGGACACCGCCCAACTGTGTATCAGAGTCGATGGCCTGAACCCCCGTCAGCCTCTTCCTGGAGGGTCAGGAACAGGAGCCAGGGAGGACCCGGCAAGGAGGGTAACTGTGGGGCTGGGTGTAGAGTCTGTGTTCTGCACTCTACTGGCACATGCCCCCGTGGGTGACTTCGTGTCCCCTGGACTAGTTGGACCATGGGACTGCCGTGGCTCTCTCCGGTTCTAACACCAAAGGCCGTTTCAGAGAGCGGTGGGTGTCACAGGAAGGGTTCATGCATTTGCTGAATAGATAGTGAATAAAGCTTGAACACAAAAAGAAGTGAAACCTAGGTAACTCAGCCATGGTTTCTTGAGAAGTTATAAAATTAGACGACCTGGACATAAATTTTTATCAGTACTTCTAACACTCACACAGACTAGTAATTAAATCAAAACGGGGCTCTCTGAGCGGCATGAGCCAGAGACCAGGAGTCACCCTGGGGGTGGAGGACAGGAGAGGGGCCCCGGGGGGGGGGACAGCCCACATCTATATGTTTGAATACAATTCACATGGCTGGCTGGCTACTTTTGGAGCCCACCCGGTTTATTTCTGCAGGCCACCGTTTTTTCTGAATCTGTGCAAATTGCCATTATTTGTTTCCCCCATTCTCTGCACAGCCCCAGGAGACCCTGGCCCCATCCTCCTCTTTACCAGAGCCTAACTGGGCAATCTTGGACAAGCTATTTCAGCTCTCATGCGTCACTTTTCTTTTCTTTAAAATGGCAAAAACTTCTGCTCCTGCGTCTGTGGGAATAAAGTGGATGAGCAGAGTGGGCGTATTGGCCGGAGTCAGGCTGGCCTGCTTGCGTTCATCGTCTCCCTGCCAGAAGGGGCAGGATGGGAGAGCTCACCCACCTGAGGCCTGGACCTCCATGATGTACTGGTGCAGATCCTGCCCCTGCTGGATGACCTCGAAGGTCATGTTGTTCATGGCTAGCTTCCGCTCCGTGTGGCGCTGCAGCCGCTGCTCGGCCAGCGTCAGATCCTCTGTGTTGAAGTCATTCATCTGCCGGAGCAAGTCCTCATTCCAGGCGTCCAGCTCCGCCGTCACCTGTAAGGGAACGACCGTCAGTCCCGGCTCGCAGGCCCACGATAGACTGCAAGGCGGAAGCCTTACTGACTAACCCCAGCCTTGGATCCCTCTCTGCTGTGCAGAGGTCGGGCTCCTAAACCACGGTTCAGCACCAACGCACGCCTGTCACAGCGTTCTCCGTGTGCAGTCTGGGAGGGACAGCAGCAAAGGCTCGACAAGTTGCACTTCATGATGTGTCTGCATATTCCATCCTGTTCCAGCCCCCCAATGACCCGGAGAGGCAGGTGGGGTGGAGATCGCCAGGCCCTTCTTATGGAAAAGGAAGCTGGCCTTTGCCCAGTCAGATGCAATCTGCCCAGAGCTCACCCTGCTGGTGAGGGGCACAGCTGTGGACGTAGCTCAGTTCTTCTGACTGCAAAGACTTTGTCCACCATGCCACAAGTGCTACTCTAAAAATCTCATCACTGGAGAGGACCTCAGAAAGCAAATACTGAGCTTCACTCTTTCCGAGACACAGAAACTGAGCGCTGGAGAAGCCTGTGAATGGCCCGAGGTTACACATCAGAGCTGGTGTGCAGGACTCTCTCTCTGCAAAGGCTGACACCTGGACATGCTGACTAAAGATGTAAGCAGGTAGCAGACCTCTAGAAATCCCAAGCAGATTATGTGCTATCAAAAGGCATAATGATTCTCCTAAAGATGGAAGCGTGTAATGAATGGAAACCCTGCCCTCAATGTGAGCTTGCTAACGGGTTCCTGCTCTCCACCGTTGCTCATGTGACTCCCCCTGCCCCACCCTCACAGAGGGGACCGCCCAGAGAGACTGAATCCTACGCTTCCTTTGCAACGGTCGCATTCCCAGACACGAACTGGGCAGCACCTAGCAGAGCACTTGCACCTCAGCTGTGAGTCAGAAAACTGCTCTGACGTGGTTTTCAGGTCTGCCGTCTCATGCTCATACCCGCTCAGCCGCCCTGTGTAGGCCATGGCACAGGGACTGCCACCTTCCTCTTGTCTGAGAAGAGGAAATGAAAGCCTCACCCCGCATCAGTGGCAGGATGGCCCAGGCAGCTGAGGCACAAATCTCAGAGCCCCTGCTCAGCGATTTGCATTATGCTGAGTCTCCCCGCACAGCGCTGACATGTGACATGACCTCCCCAGTGGATCAGCAGGGCCCTTCTGGGAAATCAGGCGATGGGGGAGAAAGAGAAAAGCTCTGGCTATCATGAGTATGTCTGATGTGAAAGTTCTTATACAAGTCTTTCTGCGGCCACAGGTTTTCGTTTCTCTTGAGAGTTCCCTACGAGTGCCATCACAGGGCTGTATGGGAGGCACACGCTACACACTCCCAACAGCAATTTTACATCCAGTGGGCATATAGGAAAGTTCCGGCTGCTCTTCATCCTCGCCATCAGTTGGTATCATCAGTCTCTTTAGTCATGCTGGTGGGCACGGAGTGATCGCTCGTTATGGTTTTAGTTACTAGTCATCATGAGCATATTTTCATATGCTCATCGGCCACACTTTTGTAAAGTGTCTTTTCACGTCTTTTGCCCAGTTTTCTAAAATGAGGTTAATCATCTTTGGCTCATAGGTTGGTAAGAGTTCTTAATAAATGCTGGATAACTCCTTTCTCAGATAATCAACTCACAACAGCCAAATAACATTTTTTTTAGCCTACTTCCTGGACTATAACCTAAGAGATTAGAATAAAACTAAGACAACAAGCATGAAAGGAAGAACCTGTCTTTTCTTTCAATTTTAGTTGTTGTGTTGGTTCCCTGAAACTGAGTCTACACAGGATTCTGTTTGCTGCAGGAAGATCCCGCAGGGGTCTGAAGGTGGGAGTCTGTGGAGTGGACAGTGTGGAGAGTGAGGAGAAGCAGGGCACAGCTGAGCTGCTTCGGTTGGGAGAGTGAGCCTCAGAGACCTGGTATCTTGGGACTTTGAATCTACCAAATGTGAAATACGTCCAGCATTCTGAATCTGGTGTTTCTGTATTCTTTCCTCTCCCCTTCCCTACCCTCCTCCACCCTCACCACCTTGACATCATTAGGCTGAGGGCCCATGTCATGTCAAAGAATAAGACTTTCGAGGAGCTACTCAGCAGACCAGCCTGACTCCTAAGGCCATCTTCCTGGGGTCTACTCTCTTCTCTGTCTGTTTGATTTGGTCTTCCCATTACCCCCAAGCAGTGATGCCCGATCCTTGAAATAGTCTGATTTGTGTATTTCTAATATTTGCTGGAGTTTATTTTCTTTTCTATTTTCTGTTTCATCAAAAAATGTTCTTTCATTGGCTTCTTCCTCCCTACCTTCTTTCTGGGTACAAGGTTGGCACACAGCAAAGGTACTTTTTTTTTTTCTTGAGAAAAACCTTTGTTTTCAAACCTGAAATTGTTAATGAACAAACCTAACTTTCCAGCCTCATCTCATGTTCTGTTACAGAAAGCAGTCAGCCGGTTACTTGCTGACCCTGAGAGTTGGCTCCTGCCTTCTCCAGCTTCCTTCCCTGGTCTGATAGCCCTGAAATGCCCTTGTTTTTTTCTCCCAGTTTTCTCAAATCCTACCACCCTTCAAAGTACACCCTCTGATGTGAAGAGCTTCATGACCACCCCCAGACCCAGAAGTTTTTCTCTGACTTATCTCATAATATCAGACATGGACTTGTTTGCTCACACAGAGACCGTGAAAAGAAAATCCTGCACTGGGGAACTAATATGGCTAGTTAACTCGATTTGGAAAAGAAACCAAAAAGTAGGGCCTGAACCAAATGAATGAAAGATAGAACACAAGTTGCCCACAGGGCATCCAGCTTTCAATCACCCTATTTTGCTTTCTCCTTCCACTCAATTGAGTCCATCTCGGCTCCGGTCCACTCAGTTTCCCTCTTGGCTCCAGCGGCTCTCATCTCCCTGCTCTCCAGAATTAATTGGACTGTTAGGATACAATGACCTCTTTGAGAGATACATTGGCAATATTTCTATTCTAACAATTGTCTACTCTAGAGCCATAGCCATAAGGGAAATCAGAGAAGGAGTGAAACAGAAAGAAAGGATAAGAGGCAGTGGGAAGTGGGAAGTCTCACTTTAAAATGAAGCCCAAGACTTTTCTGCCAGATGACATTCACTGAATCCAGCATTTTCTTGGCACTGACTGACCAGAGGGACTTGGCTTAGCAGCTGCCTGGGGCTCTGTTCTCACGGTGCCCTCTCCTCTGGCTCCTCCTGCTTTCTCGGTGTTCCCCCTCCCCTCCCAATGTTTTATTCTGTACTTGCCCGAATCAAAACTCATCCGTCACTTCTCTTCCATTTTTCTATGGTCTATTTCCATCTATTTAGTTCTTTATTATCATCTGTGAAGTTGGAAAACTCATTATGTAGTCCTTTTCTCCAAATCATTTGAAGGTGCTGGTAATCATGATGAAGATGATGATCATGGGTTGAAGAAGGTATTTACCTTGTACAGGCATACTTCGTTTTATTGCATTTTGCTTTATTGTACTTCCCAGATGTTGTGTTTTTGTTGTTTTTTTTTTTTTTACAAATTGAGGGTTTGTGGTAACCCTGTGTCAAGCAAGTCTATTGGCACCATTTTTCCCACAGCATTTGCTCATTCCATGTCTGTATCACATTTTGGTCATTCACAATATCACAAAGTTTGTCATGATTATTGTATTTGTTGTTGTGACCTGTGATCAGTGAACTCTGATGTTACTATTGTAATTGTTTTGGAGTACCACGAACCACACCCATGTAAGATGGCAAACTTAGTATGTGTGTTCTGACTGCTCCACCAACCAGCCATTGCCCCATCTCTCCCTCTCCTCGGGCCTCCCTATCCCTGAGACACAACAACATTGAAATCAGGCCAATTAATAACCCTGCAATGGCCTCTCGTGTTCAAGCAAAAGGAAGAGTCTATATGTCTCTCACTTTAAATCAAAAACTTGAAATGACTAAACTTCACGAGGAAGGCATGTCTAAAGCTGAGATAGGCCAAAAGCTAGGCCTCTTGCACCAAACAGTTAGCCAAGTTGTGAATGCAAAGGAAGAGTTCTTGAAGGAAATTAAAAGTGCTGCTCCAGTGAACACATGAATGATAAGAAAGCAAAACAGACTTATTGCTGTTATGGAGAAAGTCTGAGTGGTCTGGATAGAAGATCAAACCAGCAACAACATTCCCTTAAGCCAAAGCCTACTCCAGAGCAGGGCCCTAACACTCTTCAATTCTAGGAAGGCTGAGAGAGGTGAGGAAGCTGCAGAGGAAAAGTTGGAAGCTAGCAGAGGTAGGTTCGTGAGGTTTAAGGAAAGGAGTCATCTCCCTAACATGAAAGTGCAAGTGGAAGCAGCAGGTTCTGATGGAGAGGCTGCAGCAAGTACTCCAGAAGACCTAGCTCACATAATCCATGACGCTGGCTACACTAAGCAACAGATTTTCAATATAGACAAAACGGCCTTCTATTGGAAGAAGATGGCATCTAGGATTTTCAAAGCTAAAGAGAAGTCAATGCCTGGCTTCAAATCCTCAAAGGACAGGCTGACTTTCTTGTTAGGGGCGAATGCAGCTAGTGACTTGAAGTTGAAGCCAGTGCTCATTGACCATTCTGACAGTCCTAGGGCTCTTAAGAATTATGCCAAACCTCCTCTGCCTGTGCCCCATAAATGGAACAACAAAGCCTGGAGGACAGCACATCTGTTTACAACATGGTTTACAAAATATTCTAAGCTCCCTGTTGAGACCTACTGCTCAGAAAAAAATATTTCTTTCAAAGTATCACTGCTCACTGGCAATGCAACTAATCATCCAAGAGTTCTGATGGAGACAGATGATGAGATTAATGTTTCATGCCTACTACTAACACAACATCCATTGTGTAGCCCATGGATCAAGAAGTACTTTCAACTTTCAAGTGTTATTATTTAACAAATATATTTTGTAGGGCTATAGCTGCCACAGATAGTGATTCCTCTGCTGGATCTGGACAAAATACACTGAGAACTTTCTGGAAAGGATTCACCATTCTAGGTGCCATTAATAACATTCATGATTCATGGGAAAAGGTCAAAATAACAACATTAACAGGAGTTTAGAAGAAGTTGATTCCAACTCTCATGGGTGACTTTGAGGATCCAAGACTCCAGGGGAGGAAGTGGGTGCAGATGTGGGGGAAACAGCAAGAGAACTAGAATTAGAAGTGGAGCCTGAGATGGGACCGAATTGCTGCCATCTCATGATAAAATTTGAATGGATGAAAGGTTGCTTCTTACGGATGAGCAAAAAAAGTGGTTTCTTGAGATGGAAACTACTCCTGGTGCAGATGCTTTGAAGACTGTTGAAATGACAACAAAGTATTCAGAACATTACCTAGGCTTAGTTGATAAAGCAGCGGCAGGGTTTGAGAGGATTGACTCCAACTTTGAAGGAAGTTCTACTGTGGGTAAAATGCTATCAAACAACATCGCATACTGCAGAGAAATCGTTTGTGCACATACTGTGTATATTAAGGTACAATCCTATTCCAGCTAATAATGGGAAGGAAGGATCCAAAGCATTTCATTGTGGTGAGATGCTCTGAAATACATGGGCTGTCAATTGCAAAATGAGCATCTTTCTGTTTTATGATGTCATTATTTTTATTAAGATGAGAAAAGTGAAAGCTAAATATTCTCCACTGACCTACAAGTGGAGTTAGATGATAGGGAAAGACATATTGCAGCTAAAGAGACAGTCTCGTTGCATGGGAAGAGCTATTTTATCTATAATGGGTTTGTATACTGATATAGGTTACCAGTGTGAAACTAAAATTCACCAAATTATCAGAGTCCTTTATTCTTCTTGTCTAGTCTAGTATTTTCTTTTCTGAGAGTTCTTTCTGTTTATAAAATAAATTTATAAAATGTTGAGATTATAGGTTATTTTAAAGGTACATGTAGCATTTCCTTCTGCTTTAGAAATATATATATATAACTTGTCTAAAGAGTTGAAAATATTTATTTATGTAGCTATATAAAGACTGTTGGGGATATTACAAGAACTTTAGGGAAAAGCAGAAGGATTTGGCAATAAAGAAATTTACTCAATTGTTTCTAATTTTTGGCAAAATAATGTAAGAGCATATTGCAACATGCTATAATTGATGAGTTCCAATGTTCAGTTACCCAATTTCCATTCCAGTAGATAATCTGTATAATTGAATAATTTTTATGAACAATTTCATATTCTTGTCTTCATTAACATCATGACAAAACAGAGATCTTTGGTATAATCATGACTGATCTTGAAGGGGTCTTGACTGTCCATATTTTGCCTCTAAATGAGTTTGAGACCTGTGGGAATCTATTTTCAAAAGAACTCCCCTTTGTTGAAGAGCTCCTACAACATATATTGTTCACTCATTCTACTATTTACCAATGCTTGAATGTCGGTGTTTTTTCTCCTGTGTAAGCTAAATACCTAGTCCTGGAGCTTATATCTACTTCCTTCTCCTGAAACCCAGCATCCTCACCAGAAATAAGAAGCATACACCATTTGTACCTTGATAATATAACCTGACTTTAGGCTAACAACCATTACAGTGATCTGAAAGTTTCCATCAGGCATCTTTGATAATTTATCCCAAACAGGGGACTTGCCAGAGTATGAAAGCTGTGTGAATAAGCATTTTTGTTTTGCTTTGTTTTTTAAGAAGGAAGATGGTAGCACCCAGGCACAATGATCCTGAAATCAAATTGGCAAAAGTCTGGAAGAGATTATCAAATTAATATTTTGTGTAGGCTTTGGTTTACTTTATAGAATTTATTCTGCATTTTCCTCTCAAAGGAACTGGGGCATATTTAGATAATGCTACAGTGATCCCTAGGAGCAATGCACAAAGAGGGATCTCAAATAGATCTCATTTTCTTTTTTGTTACAGTTTCTATGTTGGTGGACTTGAGGCATATTGCAAACATGGAGCACAGCATGGCTTTGCAGAGCCTGATGTTGTATCTACAGAAGAGGTTATGAAAGTGGACTAGATGATGTGGTCCTCAGATGATCCCCAGGCAACACGATGACTGTGCAGGCTGATGGCCCTGAGTCACCAGAGGAAAACTTCCAATGAAGCACCACAGGACCCTGCCTGACCTGGCCGATATTTCAAATAGCTACAGCGTTGAAGCAATAATAAATTTACCTTGATAGGCTGAAGAACTGGGCCAAGAAGAAAAACAGTACAATCTGAGAGAGAAAATATATAAAAGCTTCTATTTAAGTTTTTTTTTTTTTTTTTTTAAGTCAGTGTACCAGAAGCACTTTGAAAAAACAACCAAGGGCTTTTAAGGCAGCACAAGCCTAGACAAGGCAGGTGATAATGCCACTGAAAAAGCTCCTAACTCCAGGGCACTCAGAGAGTGCCAGTGCCCTGAACACACTGCACCCAGGTGTGCGTAGGAAGGCGTGGCTAACTCGCCTTCGGTAGAGGGAAACCAGGAGAGTTAGGTGTCTGGAAACCATGTCATATCCAGAAAGACAAGAATAAATTGGAGGATATGTGCCGCAGAGAAGGGCTGATGATGAAGAGAAATAGTCATCAAATTTTTAAAGTCAAGGGGATTGTAGAAATAACTATATAATCTCAACATTTTTCAGATAAAGGAAAAGAAACCTATGATGACCAATTCAAAATATATTTTTAAGGCTGCCAAATATAAGAGGTAGCAATTTGTTCTGTTTTTTCCAGAGAGCAGAGCTAGGACCAAAGAGCAGAAGGGTGGAGATTCTGGTTCAACATACTGATAAAATCCTGAGCTCTCTTGCCTGCCCCGTTTGCCCCAGACTCCACTTCTAGACTTTAGAGATACCCCAGTAAAGGCTAGGTGGCATCCCCCGGGGATGCTAAATCCTAGCCACCAAGTTTTACCTGTCTTCCAGGTATAATCTCATCAAGAAACTTTCCATGGGCAGCCTGACTAAACTAAATATTCCTGTCTCTGTGTTCTCATCCAACTGTGAGTTTCTCTCTGTCACACAATTATCACACTGTACATGATTCTGTTTGTCTGTTTCTCCCTATGGGAAGGACTGTTTGTATCCTCAATGCACAACACAGGTTTTGATTCCTATTAGGTGCTCACTAAATGTTTACTGAGTTGGACTTCTATCAGGCGAAAGGTTGACAGAGCAATCTCATTCAAATACGAGACCCTAAAGGCCTCTGCATACAACCAGTCGAAGAGCTGAGACCACCAGTAAATTGTAACCAGCTGTCTCTCCTCAAGGCAGAATTTTCCTCCTTGAAGACTATTCTCTCCCCAGCCTCAGCCCTAGCCACATGTCCTAATGCAAACTCCATAGATTTATAGTTGGCTGTTACATTCCTTACTCAGGATAATTACACAGATTAATTCGCAGGTACATTGAACAAACTTTGATTGTGATTATAGAGTTGAAGATTTAAAAGACAGACCACAACTGTGGCCCATTTTCCATAAAGTCCCCTATGTAGAGTATCTTTCTTGGCATCATTTCTAGTACTCTATAATGTGAGTGTGCCAGCTCCATGGCAGATTATCCACTGAAAACACAAAAATTTTCACTGTATAAATATGCATCTGTAGTACACATATATCATATGCACACATACTCGATTAAACCAGTAAAAAAGATGCAACGTTTCCCTAGACTTTCACTGACAGACTGACAGCGGAATCTTGCTGCAAGCCCTGGCAGCCGGTGGGGTGGGAGAGGGCTCCTTCAGGAGGGTGGGAGGGCACACGGCACAGGGGGATTGGGCTCATTTGTCCCCTTACTTTCAGTTCAAATTACTGCTCTTTACATGCACCCAGTTAAACAGATTAATCTGTTACCTACTTTTAACTAAGCTTCACAGAAAGACACATGGCTTATCAAGTTTCCTGCAAAGAAATTGAAGTTTGAGGACAATAATATGCACGAAAGCAGGAGAGAACTTTGAACTCTCTGTCGGCCACCTTGTGGGGTAAAGAAACAATGATAATCTAATCAGATCTGTCAAGAAACCAGGAAAAAAAAATAATTAGAAAGGATCAAGGGGCGCCTGGGTGGCACAGCGGTTCAGCGTCTGCCTTCGGGTCAGGGCGTGATCCCGGCATTATGGGATCGAGCCCCACGTCAGGCTCCTCCACTATGAGCCTGCTTCTTCCTCTCCCACTCCCCCTGCTTGTGTTCCCTCTCTCGCTGGCTGTCTCTATCTCTGTCAAATAAATATATAAAATCTATAAAAAAAAATAAAAGAAAGGATCAAGAAGGCGATCTGAAATATGGAACCACAACTTCTAATGAAAAAGCTGAATTTCGCCCTAAGGGCAGGCTGAGTTCTGAGATTATTAGCCAGTGATAGAACATGTGTACCATTTATAAACTAATATATGCAAAGATAGGGAGTTGCAAGTTCAAATATACTTTATTAAGAGCGTGCATGATCAAAAGAGTTTGGAGGCTGCTGGCCCGTTCTTGCTTCTAAAAAAAATTTTTTTTTTTAATTTCTTTCTGATCATTCTGGTCAATTGCAGAAACTTTGAAATGCATGGAAGCTTCGAGAAGATATCACCCATATTCTTACCACTACAACGTAAACATTATTCACATTTGGTGAAATGTTTCTGCTATCACAACCATTTCATATAAAATGGCTTTCATGGAGGGAAGCTGAACCTATAGGAAACCCTTTACAGAACGTCATACTCCACCATGGGTCACTCCGTCTAGTCTCTGTGGAGGCGAAGAAGGTATGTGAGGAATGCAGCTTCAGTCCTGGCTTTTGAGCAGTTGCCTCCTACATTTGAGAGAAGTTTCATTCTTGGTGGGGTGCCCTATGACCTCACCCCAGGTCATCCTGTGGGCACCATACACACCATTCTTATTGAGGAAAAGGAGTCTGTACTATCTTAATTTTGAAATTAATGAGCCCATCTCAGCCATCAGTGACGCGGTGAAGGAGTCATGCTTAGATTCCCAGATGCCAGGGGTGCAGGCCTGCTCTGGTTTTCAGTAATCCCCAGGAATTCCGAGTATGTCCATCAAATGCCTTCCTCAACGGAAGGACCCCATAGCTGAAGGCTCTGCTGTGACAGCCCCTGTCCTGGCTAATGTCAGCTCTGGCGTGTCCCTCACCACAGAAGCCGCCCTTGGTTTCACACTCTGACTCTTCTCTAGATGTTTGCTCGTCATCCCCTCACAGTGAAACACTAGCTGGCATTTGAAATAATCTCAGCACCCTCAAAAATAACTTCTGACAATCTGAGTTGAAGCAGAACTTTTTCATAGGTTTGGCAGGATTTCCATTTCAATCTGAGATGAAATGCAGCATTTCCCAAGCTTTGGGCCACACTCCAGATGGGGCACAAGACCCCTTCTAAAACCTGCATGTCATTGCCTAAACCAGAGGGTGCTGAACCAAATTACTATTTTTATCTCCCTCATTTAATTAGACCCTCATACGATGCCCCCACTTTTGCTCTACTATGTATCAACTATTTAAGTTGTACAGTATGGGGGCTACGGGGGGGAGAGAATTTTTATACGATACGATGGCTATAAGAATTCAAATCCTATAAATGGAACTAACAGGCTCCTTTGGTGCAACATTTAAAAAGGATCCAATTTTAAAGTATTGGATTTATAGTTTGCTTTTTTGTTTTAAGGGATACTTTTGCCATATACTCTGGACTGTTTTCAGGAGTGGGAATGGATTTTCCCAGAATCACTATAAGCAAACACACCCTAGGGATGCCCCCCGTCTCCTCTGGCTAATGTCAGTGGTGCAGTTCATGGCAAAGTGAAGCTATCTGACCCATTCTGCAACTAAACGAGCAACCCAGACCTCCAAACCATGCCATCTGATGAAATAAAACATCCAAACCCTCAGATGGTTTCCTTCCTCATAAGCAGTTTTTAATGTGCACCTGGAATGACAGGAGAGTAAACAGAGACTACAAGAGCAGAATTACACCTGCTAACATGATTTCCCAACGGATACATTCACCTTTGGCAGGCACAGTGGAGCTGAGGAGGGATGGCGGGAGTGGATGGTGGGAGTGCCTGGGGCCGGGGCCACTGCAATCAAATGGAACTCTGTTTATTTCAGTGAGCCTCACTCCCACGTACCGAAGATTAACAACTCACACTCCCTCTTTCCTTTCTTTGTTACCTTCATCACCCCACCTTTATGAAGCTCACCACATTCACTCTGCTGCCTGCCAACATCTCTAATTTTCCACCAGTATTTTCATTATTCTTTCAACATATATTTTTTAAGTCTGCATTAATTTTCTTAAAGTGTGTTTATTTCAAGTAATCTCTACACCCAACGTAGAGCCTAAACTCACCACCTTGAGATCAAGAGTCATGCACACCTCTAACGGAGCCAGCCAGGCACCCCACAACTTATGTTTTAATACTATTCGCCACCTGAAATCCTCTTGAGTACGAATTCAAAATAAATCAAGTAAAAAATACACATAACTACACCTAAAGTTATAGAATAAGCTGGTAGGAAAATCAAGATCTAGATTTAAAGATTTATCTTTTCCTTTGTTCTGGAAACTGTCCAGAACACCCCTTTTTTGAACAGGTAGTCTTCAGCAAGAAATTGCAGTGGCTTCCAGGGAGGCAAAGGTGGAGGTGTGGTTATAAGAAGAGAAAGATCGTAAGACAGAGATAGGAAGGATTGCTTTAGGACTGCTTTCCTTTTATGTTTCTGATTCTCAACATAAACCCTGTTGGTCACGGAACTGAAGAAAAGAGCATCTTTTGTCAGGACAGTTCTCTGGTCCCATCTGGGACTGGGACTGGGGTATGGGAATTGCAATATTTAAAAAAAAAAAAAAAGTCATTTCCTTCCATACCAGTTTCATGAAGTTTCCACAGATATTGTTGGGAAGATCATTCCCAGACACCCAGGAGCCCCAACTGTGAGGAATGCAAAAAAAAAAAAAAAAAACCCCNACACACAAAACAAACAAACAAAAATGATGGGTGGAGTGTGGCTTTCCCTCATACCACACCAGTAGGGAGTAAAGAGAAGATAGTGCCTCTTTAATTTAACCCTTTCCCATCCCTGAAAAGGACAAAGTGCCTTGGATGTTGGATGCTCTTCACACCCCAGGAACCCTACTGGCCTGGCTTTAGTTACTGTCTCAAAGTAGAAAATAATAAAAGGTGGATATTATGTGGAGCAGACATTATTAATAGGCATCACAAAGGGGATATAAATATATCAGAACGTTCAATTCTGACCTTTCCAGAAGGAACCGAGGAGTCCATGAGAGGACCAAGATGGCGTCAGCACAGACTTAATTTCTTGGTGAGCACGAAGCTCTCCGTGGCTCCTGCTTCCTGACTGCTCTGTGATTTCATCTAGCTTCTAACCTCTAGTCATCAGCTGATGAGGCCTCCAATTTTAACACCCACCTACTCCTGAAGTGAAGGATCCAATCACTAACTCAAATAGCCAACACCATGGTCTTTCAGGAACCAAAGTACCAAGGGTTCAAATAATCCCAACAAAAACCTTCTCAGTAAGTAATTCCCAGACAGAGAATGAAACAGAGAGGCTCTGCTTGGTGGAGCAGGTGAGAAGGACAGGGGAACAGAACAAGGTAGAGATGAATCGGGAATTTGTTGATTCTAAAAATGTATCCTTGATGCGCAATCCCCTCGAATTTCCACAGGGTGCCACCCGATGCCCCCTCCCCAGCCCCTGATGCAGTGCCCTTGACCAGGAAGCAGGCCAGGATGCAGCGCCCCAGAACGTCCCATGACCCCCCCTTTCCCACTGCCCACCTCCCCACCTCTACCTCAATGGTGTACTGCTCGAAGATGCGCAGCTGCAGGAAGATGTCCAGCTTGATCTTGCGCTCGTGGAACAGCTCCTCCATCTGCACCTGGGCGTCGTCCAGTTGCTGCAGGACTGACTCGATGTGGCTGATAGAGCTGCTGTGGGGTGTCTTGTTGTTGGAAACAGCCGAGTCCCTGTGGCAGAGTCGGGGGGTGGGGAGAGGCCTTGCCATGTTAAAAGTGATGTAGGGGCAGGGGGCCTTCCTCTGAGCAAGGTGGATGTGAAGCAACTGGGTCATTCCTGACATTTACCGAACTCCTCCTGTGACCCTGGGACTATCTCTTTAGCAGGAGAGCCAACGATATGTGTATCCTCTTTGAGGTTCACAGCACCATAGCTCTGAGACTAGCTGCTCTCCTAGTCCTCAGACAGAACTGTGAAAGGGATCAGACAAGGAATGGATGGGAAGGGCTCTCCGAAGCCGAATACACTAGGGAAATGGACCGGTTGCACACATACATGCAGCCCACGATGCACAGGTTTAGTACACACACGTACACATGCATGAGAGTAGACACATCGATCGCAATGCATAAGACTAGACAAATCAAAGGCATATGAAAAAAATCACCCTTCCTAGCTTTACCTCACAGGATTCTTGTTCAATAAAATGAGATCATGGCTACCAAAATTGTTTATCCACTTTATAATGCTCTGCCAAAGTTATGGGCTCATGCTGTAACACAGGCTCCAGGCTGTGGTGAGGAAAGCACAGGTTCTAGAGGCTGCAAGCCCAGATTCAGTCCCCACTCTGGCCCACAGGGGCCTGTGGCCTCGGACAAGCACCACCGGGAGCCCCAGCTGCCTCCTGTCGAGTGGACTCAATAATCCCTGCCCTGCTCACTTCGTGGCTTGCTGTCAAGTAGGCTCGTGCATGTGAATGTGCTCTGTGACCAGAAACATGCTGCGTGAGTGGCCGTTAATCCTGAAAGGACACGCGAGAAGTGCCAAGCGCTGACTGGGGCCCAGGCTCAGCTGGGGAGAGTAGAGGGTAGGGGCACAAGAGTCTGGGGCAATAGCAAGGAGGCAAAGAGGATGAGTTCTGATTTGGGCGTTAAAAGCAGGAACCCAGCCAGGCAGGTGGGAGGCCTGTACTCTCTAAGCAGGAGAGTCTATATGAAAGTGGCAGGGGGAGGTGACGTGTCATGGACGGGAACCAAAAGGAAACATACTGAGCTGCTCAGAGAGTAAGGGGTGGTGAGACCTCCAAAGAGATCATTATAATAGTACAATTACAGGTGTTCAGATGTTTAGATTCTATAGGGCCCTAAAGCTTGCAGTAAATGGGCACATTCATTATCTTGCGGCTTCTTGGCTTCTTATACAACGTAAGAAGTCAGAGGACAGGGCAAAATCATCAGCAGGCTTTCTGACCCCCAGTCCTGTCCGCCTGTGTTTGTCTCAGAAGCAGCTGTGTCTGAGCTCATGCCGTCTGTTTCTGAAGGGGGCATAAGGCCCATGGTCAGGAGCCCCTCCTTCTGTCATTCTGAGAGCTCCCAACTCCACCCTGTCCTCTGGCCTATTCGGCAGAGACCCCGCCATCACACAGACACCCCAGTCAGGAACAGAGCATAAGGCCTGCACGTGACCCTCTGCATGAGGCACTGGCTGAGGACTTCGCTGTTGGAAGGGTATGCCTGTTCTCTATGACTGCTCCTCTCTGTCTGTTTTCTATCAGCTTCCAGAAGGAAGAGAATGATTCCTGACCATTTTACACGGCACCTATGTCAGCATCACACTCACTAGGAATCACAGAGATGATGCCAAAACCACCTGAGCTGCTTCGCTGATGAGTGCCAGAGAAGTCACGGAGGCCTAGAAAGGGTGCGTGCTCTGGTGTGCGTGAGGCATCCCACCCAACTCCACTGGGCCCCACTCGCTTCTTCTCCTCTTTGACTGGTCTTGAAATCAGGGCAGAGAGCCTGGGCTAGAGTCAGGCTAGTGAGGGCGTGCATGGCCACCAGGGGTTCTTGGTCACACGGCTAGCTAGCTAGGGTCCTCTCCGAAATCCATGGTGTTTGAGTCTGTAGAACGGGCATCAGCCACGTCATGGCCTCCCCCGTCACAGAATAGCCTTCAGCCCTTAGGCATCAGGCAAGGCTGGCAGGTGCGAGCAGGGGTCATTGCCACAGACCCAGCCCACACAGAACAAAACCTACCAAGCTTATGAAGAGTATTTGGAGAGAAAACACAAAACCATCACAAAATTCTAGAGCTGACAGAGCTCCTAGAGTGACCCCCTTAATTACACAGATGTGGCAGCTGAAGGCTAGAGAGATTAAGTGACTGCCTGCCGTTTGGAATTTTTTTCAGAAGCCAGTAACGCTAGGGTTTCCTCGATAGGCAGACAACACTCGTGTATTATACATTAGTAAAGATGCCCTGGGGGAAGAAGGCAAAGAGGCTGTCTTGTTAGTATGCAACAGGAGGACTCAAAACATCTCCTGTGCATGTTTGGAATCGACGTGATTCATTTCCAACAGAAAAACGTGCCAGGGCTATATCAAGGTAAGTTCTCATTGTTTAATTGGACAACTGGTGGAGGGGGGGGGACCCTCTCCAATTGAAGTAATTCCCTCAGGCCCCAGGGCTGGCCTGGGACTTGCTGATGAGATTATTTCTGTCCAAATCTGGCAGAGGTCCCAGTGCTCGGTGATTTTAGGATAGAGCAAGTCCCTGCAGGCAGACATCATTAGCACTATCAAGTCCTATTTATACAGCACCTGGGCACAGGCATGGTGCTGAGGGCTTGCTCAAGGCCCCGTGACACTTCATCTGAGGGGCCAGTGCCCTTGACAGGGACAGGAAACTAGATATTGATGCCAACAGAAAGGAGGCAATGGTGTGGAAGATTCTAAATGAATGTAAGGTTTTTGACGGGATTTTCCTTCTTATGTTGGTTTAGGCTGATACGGAGGGAGTTGTATTTTCTGGGCAGCAAGGACTGGTGGAAAGGTCGTATGTGGGTAATGGAGAGCAGAGGGGGATAGTGACACAC
Organism: Ailuropoda melanoleuca; assembly: GCF_002007445.2. Taxonomy (NCBI): domain Eukaryota; kingdom Metazoa; phylum Chordata; class Mammalia; order Carnivora; family Ursidae; genus Ailuropoda; species Ailuropoda melanoleuca. The sequence continues at coordinate 66,199,548 of NC_048218.1, read as the reverse complement.
ACAATGATCTAGAGAGTTCTAGATCCCACAAAGCCAACCATTTTTGCCAACTGGGGCTCTGGCATTCGGGGTTCAGCCCGAGATCAGAAGCCAAATAACGCAATACTCCTTAATAGCTGTTTCTCCACATAACCAAATATGCCATAATTCTTAATGAACATGCTATTTATTTTCTGTTGAAGGTTATTAATCTTTGTGTCTATATTACTTATGAATTGCCGAATAGCATCATGAATAATACATAATTGTTTGAAACATCAGAGCTTTCCATTTACTCTTTCATTCTAAGCTCAAGTTGGGTATGGCACAGGCATTTTTCTATCAGACAGATGGAGAGACTGAAGCTCACACAAGACCACAGAGCTGGCTGTGGCTGAGCCAAGACCGGGACAGGACTTATCTCACATCTAGTCGAGGGCATTTCCCACTGGAAAGCACTGCCCATGCTGACCTGGCCTCGCTGGGCTCCCCCAGGGAGGGAGGCGCTGACCTGAGCTGCTGGATAAGGTCTTCGCCTTCCTTGATGACATTGAGCGTGGCATCCAGAGTGGCGGTCTGCTGTTGCTGGAACTGCTTGATCAGTTCCTGGACCGCATCCACTGAGTCTGCACAAACGTCCTCCAGCATCTCCTTCTGTAGGTCTTCCATCCATGTCCACAACTGCGGGGGAGAGAGCAGAGACCCCACTCAGGGCAGACAGGAGAGGTCAGGGCTGGGGCCAGGGCAACAAAGTCAGATGGGCATCCCATCTAGCCTCCACCAGTCAGTGCGATGTCAGACTGTGCTTCTCACCAGCATACCTATGTTTATATTCATTACTCATCTCTCCTAAGTTCACGCCATCAATGTTTCCATTCCATAAGAATGAGAACCACCCTTGGCTTACCTACCCTGCGGTTCAGGGAAACTTGTAATTATAGAGCAGGGGGATCACTCGTCCTGGAGAGACCAGGAAGAACAGAGGATTGGTGAGGGACACACATTATTTCATCTTTCAGAAAGGAGGGCTCTGCACTCTCCAGGCCACTAGATGCTGTTTCCTAGAAATGAATCATGACTTTGGAAACACACAAAAAAGAATGGGATGCTTGATAAGAACCGAATGAAGATTAATTTTAAAAATATGTGTTATGCTAAATTATTTTGTTCTTTTCAGGGCTGCTAGGTTGGTTAGAAGGTTGAATGCTAAGAATGTAGCTTATCTTAATTTCAATGTAAGTATGAGCCTTTTCCCCCATGATATTCAAGGCACTGAAATGCAGTCAGGGTGATATTACGGTCAGGCAGCTTTAAAAGAGCTAAGTATAATGTTTTGAACAGAATAAGCACTGGAAATGAGGAGGAGCTGGACTGAATTACTGCAAACTCATGTAATGATAGCTCTCCCTCATACTGAAACTAGGTATCCAGTGGTCTGCCACAGGGCTCTACTTGTAATACTCGTATTGAGCATGCCCATAAAATGATGAAGGGAAAGATGAGTTTGATGCTTGCTTAGAAATAAGGAATCTTCACTTGGCTAGCCAGAAAGATAAGTTCAGGGCCTACCAGGAAAACAACAACAACAACAACAACAACAACACAGTACAGAGAGAAAATGGATAGACAGAATCAGACGCGGATTTTGGCCCCTATTCTTTTAACTAGTGATGACTTTGAGTAAATCACTCCACCCTTGGCTCTCTATGACTTCATATGTAAAACAGGTTAAGGAAAGCATTAAGTAAAATAAAGGTTAATTACCTTCTGGTTCTAATATTTCTGCAATCTTCTATGTTAAAAACATGGATAAACATCCACTTCAAGAATATTATTTCATAATTGATTAAATTAGGTAAATAATTAGGTAAATAAATTAGGCAAATAAATTAGGATATGGCCTTTGTAATTAGGGATAAGAAAAGCAACAATAGAGACAAAAACAGTCTTCATATTTCAGACAAGTTATTCTTTGTTCTTTAGGTAGGAGAGGCTCCAGATATGGCAGAAGAGGTTGAGTTAAAAGGTTAACAAGCCCTAGAGGCAGCATGTAAGGAGGGATATAAACAATGTCCTTCTTGGACAGGTGAGAAACTCTCTGAGCCTCAGTTTCCTAATCTACAAAATGGGTATAAGATCTGCTCTGCTCATCAAAGATTATGGGAATTAAATTACTTACTTATTATTAATGCTTTAAGTAAACATAAAATTATTAATAAGTCCTTGGCATTGTGATGATTGCTATAAGGAATACAAATTATTATTATTCAGTGTTCTTGTCATTTGGCAGCTTACGATCTAGTTGTAATTCAGTTTATTTCCTTTAGAAAAAAACCTTTTTTTGTTGTTAAAACACAAAACAAGGGGTGCCTGGGTGGCTCAGTCAGTTAAGGGTCTGCCTTCAGCTCAGGTCATGATCCCGGCATTCTGGGATCAAGCCCCGCATTGGGCTCCCTGCTCAGCGAAGAGTCCACTTCTCCCTCTATCTGCTGCTCCCACTGCTTGTGTGCTTTCTCTCTCTCTCTTTCTCTCTCTGACAAATAAAGAAATAAAATCTTAAAAAAAAAACAGAAAACAAGTTTTCCAGACCACAGAAGATGGAATACATATTCCTACATATTATGAATGTATTTATTTCAAATTGGTTTGAAACCAGGGAGTTCAGGATATTGGTCGCTGTTGCTTCATGTTATTTCATGCTGCCATTTTGTCTAGAGAGCAAAACCATGTTTTACAGGTGCTGAAGTCCTTGGGTAAAAGATAATGGGTTCTCTGAAAAATTGTTGTATAAAGAGGCAATAGCACATAGCAGTTAAGAGTTTCAAGCCTCAGATTCTACCACGTATCAGCTAGACAACCTTGGGCAAATAACCTACACTCTCGGCACCTTGGTTTTCCTTGTCAGTAAAGTTGGGATAATAATAGCGTTCACCCCCACAGAGTTATAAATACTACTAGTAAGTTGATACATACGTGTGTGTGTGTCTGTGTGTACATATATACAAATAAGTGAGTTGTATCTATATCTATCAATATAGATATTTGTATCTATATATATCATTTAGAAATAGTGCCTAGCATATAGGACATGCTAGATAATATATTTAAAAGATACTGTTGATGCAAGCCACTTCCAGTTCCCACTAGAAGGCAGCAGGAAAGTTTGAAGTACTTCTTCAGTTTGGAATTAGTAAAAGATCAACACTGGATTTGGTCCTTCAGGCTGACAGGTTGAGCTGGGCCCCTTTTTGCTGTTTTTGCTGCTTTGTCCCAGGATGTCTAAGGAAAGCCTAGAGACTGGAAAATCTAGATATTTCTAAAGGAAAGAAAGAAGGAAGGAGAGGAGAGGAGAGAGGAGGAGAGAGGAAAGAAAAGGAAGAAGGAAAGGAAAAGAAAGGAAAATGAAATGAAGGGAAAAAGAGGATGTGAAGAGAGAGACAAAAACTGCAGACACAAAGCAAGAGAAGGAAAAGAAACTTGATGTCTTGAGGGAGAACAGGCATTGAGACGGAAGACTGATCAGGGTAAGGCTGGTGCTTGCTGTTACAGGAATGAGAAATAGAAAAGAGGCTTATAGGGATATTGAGAATTTTATTTGATTTAAGATAATTTTGTTCTCAGTACCATCCTTAAGCTATTTTAATGGCTTCATAGCTTAAAGGTCCTTTTTTTTGTTGTTGTTCCACACCCAGCTCCCAGCGGAGCCCAATGTAGGGCTTGAACTCATGACCCTGAGATCAAAACCTGAGCTGAGATCAAGAGTTGGACACTTAACCAACTGAGCCACCCAGGCACCCCATTCCCTTATTCTCAATAAAACTTGAACACCTCTGGTGTAGGTCTAAGGAAGAAAGCATCATTTTTTTCTGAGGAAATCCACCATGTCCCATGGCTCTCCATCCTCCTGATGGTCATGCAGCTAAATAGCAGGGGCAAAGAAATGGACCACAGGAATTGCCAGATAAAATGAAATATCAGTGTTATAAACAAAGGGACTAGGGACAGACTAGGGACATCTGAGGATACACTCTGACCTCTGAAGTCAATATCATTAGAAAAATGTGTCCTCTTCCCAAATAGTCTTTGTTAATGAATTGAAACTGATTTCTCACATTTCTTTTTTTTTCCAATATTTTATTTATTTATTTGACAGAGAAAGAGACAGCCAGCGAGAGGGAACACAAGCAGGGGGAGTGGGAGAGGAAGAGGCAGGCTCCCAGCAGAGCAGGGAGCCCAATGTGGGGCTCAATCCTAGGACCCTGGGATCATGCCCTGAGCTGAAGGCAGACACTTAATGACTGAGCCACCCAGGTGCCCCAATTTTTCACATTTCTGTTCACATATTCTACTATATTATAAACAAACTCTTGTCTAAAGCAGAGTCAAAACCTACTTACTGCTAAGGAAAATCAGCCAAGCGATAAACGATGAAGGACAATACTCCGTGCAGCTCAGCCCAGTGGTTAGCAGCCCAGTGGTTAGCAGGCTGGTAAGAAAAGGAAGCACTGGTCTACCTTCAAGAGGATAAAATGTTCAATGAAATTGTGAGTGATTAAAGAGAATTTGGCTTGGAGATAGGGAAGGGGACTATAGCACCAAAGGCAAAGGGTTAGTGACATCTTTCTCTATATTTCCTTCTGTTACAAAGACAAGCAGAAGGAAAGGTGCTCTTGAATGGAATTGATATTTACTGGTGATAATTCTTGATTCTGCCCCTCTCTGGCTACTCCTTGAGCAAGGAAAAACTACTTCATTTCAACTACTTCGTATTTAAATTGGCCAGTGTGTGCGTGTGTGTGCACATGTATGTGTGGGCTCTCCAGCTTGTCTCTAAAATCTCTTGCAGCTCTGACTTGCTATGGTTTCTCGTCAAAGGCTGATGTCAAGAAGAGGGTAACAAAGACATGACTCTCTAAACTGAAACACTGCAGTCACAGCTTAGACACTGAGACATCCAAAGTCCAGAAACTGTAGCACCACTTGGAGGATAATTGTGATACCAAGTTAAGACACTATTTACAACCTAGAAAGCTTGAGTTGTGAGCCACCTGCAATCCCACAGGCCACATGCACACAGTCACCTCCTAGTGGCAGCACATTTAAATTGCAAACTCATAATGCACCTTTTTGAATAAGGCCTTCCGAGGCATACATAAGGTGGACAGAAAGGAACATTAGTGTCCCTAAACTATGAGTAAGGATCAAGATTCCATTTCTTAGGCGGAAATTTTCCTATCTGAATGTCCTGTGGGTTTCCTTCTATGTATGTGTCCATCTGACTTACCCCTGAAGAGCATGCCTAGATTGCTTGAAAGAAACCACATCAGAGAGCCACTTCTATTACTAATTTACTAATTATCAGGCAGCCAGTGAGACCCAGTCAAAATGGTCTCTCCCTTCAAGCTACCACAAGCAACGGCTGTCAAAACTAGATAAAATCATGGAGTGTGTGAGGTAACTGGTAGCAGCAACCACATGTTTCTTTCCTATTGTTCTCCATTTGGGGGTCTCTCCCCTAGGGTAATCCTTCTTATCCTCTGCGTATGGAGAGTCTAACACATTAGCACTGCATCTTTTCCTTCAATCCACTGCCTCCAGAATGACTCTCATGTTTCAGCCATTTCCAGACGCTCTTCTTAGTCAAACACATCTGTACCGTGACCCATTCCTTCAGGGCTCTGCTCTTGGTTGGCAGTGATTACTTGGTCCATGTCGACAGACACACTTAGATGGCTTTATGTGTTCTTCCTCTCAGAGAACACACGTGGTTGTGGCCCCGAATACCTGTATCCAAACAATGCACCTAATTTGAGAAGAACATTAGCAGGGGTAAAGCTGAAGGAGCCTTTGAATGCACTACATAAAGCTGGTCCCAAGAGTGAACCAGGGAGTTCAGGAAGGGCCAGCCCATGAAGCCCATCCTGCCTGCAGAGAAAGAGGCAATGGAAAAAGGCAGGCAAGGAGGGACAAGGAAGGGAGACACTAGGAAGTCTGTAGAACTAATGAGGCTTTTGGATGAGTGGTTATGGAAAGAGGTAGGTATTCTACTCGACCGCTTTCCCCTGCTGATGGGCTGTTCCACCGTCACAGCGGTGGCAGCATGGTGCTGAGGCAATCGACTGCCCTACGATGTCTAACAGACACGATCTCCACAAGGTGAACCACCCTTCCCTCATTTTGAAGAGATCGTTTTTCTTTGGCATCGACTACCAGCTTTTATTTCTTAAACAAGCACCGTGACAGTTCGGCAATTGAAAGAGAGGATGAAGCAGTCATCCCTTTGAGAGCATCATCCCTTTGGAAGATTGATTTAGTTGTGATTCTACAGTGGGTGGGGAGAGGAACATGTGTACATGTGAGTGTCTGAGGTGTTTGTGGGAGGTGTGTGTGTGTGTGTGTGCGTGTGCGTGCATGCCTGTTTGAGTAGAAAATAGTGCGGAAGAATGATTTCACAAGTTTAGAAACAAATAGAAATGGGCATTTAATTAAGCTGTGTAATAAAGAGTCAAGGTTGATTATCTTGGCCACATTCTTTAGTTAATTTGACTCTCATATTATTACTACAAAAATATCCAAAAATGGATGTTTTGAAAGCCCAGCAATTGCAGCATTTCCATGGAAACGCAGCGAGGAAAGAGAATTCTGTCTGGACAATCTCTGCGGAGCAGATGACACTTGCTACAAATGCCTTCTCCTTGGACAAAGAAAATGAGGACTTGGGTAAATTCTTCTCCCTACATCCTCCCTAGCTTTCCAGACCAGCAACATGCCAGCTGCCCTCCAGTCCCCAGGCAAAAGGAAGCTGTTTGAAATTTCAGCACAATATATACTAATAGCTGAGACTCTGCAAGCATAAGAAGGTCCTAAGCACATGTTTGTCACCTCTCTTTATAGTGTAGCTCTTCTCTCCAACTGGGATGACCAATTTCATTTTTGTAATATAACATTATTAGGATTGTTAGGGATTTTCAGTCAAACATATCATTGAAGGAAAGTTATAAAACCAAAGAATGTGAAAAAAAATTAAATCGCCCATACATTTAACTTCTTTGTATACTTCTTTCTAGTCTTTATTCTATGTGTGAAGCAGAACTGTGGTCATGCTGGATATATAGTGTTTTATGTATCATCCTACAAGCCCTTTCCCATGCTATTCATGATCTTTGACAATGCAATTTATAAGGACTGTACAGTATTTCGCTAGCTAGATGCACTCTGATTTGTTTAATGAATCATTCAACATGGAATATTTAGATAGTTTCTAATTATTCAAATTATGCAGAACACTGCAATAAAATGGTTAGAAGGTTTTAACCTTCCAGACTCCCATGGTCACCAAGAATTCATGAAGCAGGGCCAAAAGGATTAAACAGACCCTTCAATCTGTAGAAGAAATAGGCCTGGAGGGTATCTTTCTCATATCTTCCTCCTGTTTCCTCTCTGATCCTAATTAGAGTAAATCTTTTGACGTAGAAAGTGGGAAAAAATAAAATTATGAACTTCGGCCTGGGGAGTCACGGGAAGCCTAGGTTACATCATTTATGAAGACGGATGTTCAGTTCCTGCTCAGAAATCTCCTGTACAGGGGCTCTATCTTCAAAATTATATCCCACAGCAATATTCTATTACACAGTGGCATTAATGCAAAAACTCAGCAAACGATTGCATGCAGCCAGAAAGGAAGAAAGAAAAGTCAAGAGGAGGGGCGCCTGGGTGGCTCAGTTGGTTTAGCATCTGACTCTTGACCTCAGCCCAGGTCTTGATTTCAGGATCATGAGTTCAAGCCCCACGATGGGCTCCACATTGGGTGTGGAGCCTACTTTAAAAAAAAAAAAAAAAGGAAGGAAGGAAGGAAGGAGGAGGAAATTAGCCATAACTATGCAGGAAGGATCTATGACCGTGTTTATCAGCATCTGTCTCCCACACCCACAACCTGGCAACACTTTGCCTTTCTCAGCTAAGATCTACCCTCCCCATCAAGGCCCTACTTTGAGGGTTGAAAACATAAAGAAGAAAAAGAAGAGTAAGGAGAAGGAAGAAGAGCAGAGGAGGGGAGAAGATGCCAGAGGAAAACAGGAGGGGAGAGTGTGGAACAGCAGAGGCAAGCACAAGCAGTCTTCGGAAAACAGGGAAAATCTCCACTGGGTGAGAAGCTCCATAACTTAGGCTCTTTTGTGAGCCTGAGTTTCCCTGTTAGAAAATATGTTTAAGAAAATCCAGATCATGAGATTATCGTGACAATTCCATGTGTATCTAAAAAAAAATACTATCTACTATACATTGAGTGCTTACAATGAACCATATCTTAGGTCAGGTAAGTCACCTGTATAACTTCAGACTTAATTACTATTATTTATTATTGTTATTATAACCATCGAATTAAGAAGAGGAGAAGAAAAAGAAAGGAATCTTGAACATTAGAACTATAAGGGGTCTCAAGGCCACTGAGTACAACTGCACAATTTTAGAGAATGAGGCAACCCAGGGCCAAGGACACAGTGATCTGCATAAGCCCACATGGTTCTATGGCAGCAGAAATCTGGACTAGAATCACAGCCTTCTAGTTCCATGCACAGAATGTGGGAGATACAGCTAAACTAACCTCATCCATCACCTCCCTGGACAGTGAGCACCCCCACAGCCCTCACGGGAAACAGGACTCGTGTTCATTCATGCTCCATTCCATCACCCACAGGCTCATAATTAACAGAGAATACACAGGCCTTTGGTTTCTGAAACCATTATTAAGAATCTGGTGAGCCACAAGCAAGCAGACAACCAGGCAGGAAAGCCTGGATTAAAGCTAATCCCCTTGCTTTACAGACACTCATCAGAGAGCGGCTGTGGGTCCCACAAGAGAGGAAGCAGAGCTATCTTCAGGGAGCTCGCCAGCCCTTCATCTGCCTGGGGAATCTCAGTTTAGAAAACATTATCTTTTCGTGTTTTTCTCTGATAGGCACTGCAATGATTTGCATTCATTCCCACCAAGTGTCAGAAAAGCCCATGAAGTAGTAACAACCAGGCTTCTTAATGCATTTCAAATATCAAAAATCAACTTAATTAAGTAGGGTTAATTTTTTTTTCCTGAGAAGCAATCAAACTTTAATTAATACTCCATTAAAATGAATTCCTGGGGGAACACAAGCATGCATACACCTAATGAGTTCATCTGCCAAGGGTGTTATTACAGAAGGTGCTAAATGGGCCTCCTTGCTGGCCACTTACTCAATTTCAGAGCGCCCCATGTTAATCAGAAATGAAAAGCAATTGCAGGTTTGCAACCCTCCTCCTCTCTATGAGCTCCTCCGCCTTGCCAACAGTGTAACCCAATCCATCCTCCCCTCTCCCGTCTCCACTTTGTGAATGATTCTCTGAGGCCAGATTTAAGCCCAGCTGGCTTCCTCCTGTGTGCAGGGTACCCCAGTTCCCCTTCCCTCACTGGCCGCCACTATCACCATCAGGCAAGTGGAGAACCAACTCACTTTAACATCATCACCCTCTGACAGACCTCATTAAGAAGATTTAATCCTCTGTTTTAAAAAGATAAAAGAAAAACACGGAACACATTTGCAAACTCTGTATGCTTCTTGCTGGTAGCAAAGGTGATCAAAATTCTGCAGGACTGATTTCTGACAGGAAACAGCAACCAAGAGAAAGTGGGTCTGGGGTGGGAAGAGAGTCTGTGATTTTACATTTCCTCTTGCCACGACTATTTCTACACCAGGGATCCCCAAATTTCTCCAGCTGCAGACTGAATGCCCTATCAGACTCCCTCAACGACCTGCCTCTGTGGCCCCCTCCTCACTAGAGATGAGAAGGGGAAAATTTTGTTCCGTTCTGGTTGAGATCTAAATACAGGTTATCAGGAGCCAACTGTTAGTATCATCACCGCGCGGAGGCTACTAACCCTAAGACCACCCGGTCCCTGGGCAGAGCAGCCAATGCTCCCTTCCCACCAGCTCGCCTTACCTCTTTGGTGTGTGTGTGGAAGGAGACAGACATGTCCAGGAGAAGCTTCCGCTGTTCCACCCTGCGCACGAAGTCCTGGATGCGTACCTCCAGGTGTCGAGCTGCCTTGTAGATCTCCTCGGGGTCACATTCCCCCGTCTGAGCCAGCTGCTCTGCGGCTTCTAGGAGCTTGTCTGCATTGGTGTAGGTATTCTGCCAGCAGCAAGAGTGAGGGAAAGTCAACTCGCAGTCACTGACCGAGCTTCGTGCCTTCCCCCAGCCCACCCGGGGCTGCCCAGAGCTGGAGAGCAGGGTGTAGGCACTGAGCCCACAGCTCCCTGATCCGGCTCGGAGGAGCAGAGTGCCTGGCTTGCCTGCCGCCTCTCAGCGAGCTAGCAGCCTGCCTGGCAGCTTGGCATAAGTGGGCACTAGCTAGGTGCCTCCTCCGTCCCTGGGATTTCTCAGAGGTGGGGTGTCCCTGGAAAGAAGCGAGGAGGCATGCGAGAACCCCCGGTCCCATGCGCTGTGACTCCCCACCCTTGCAAAGACCCATTCCTGCCTTAGCATCTCTGGTTGTAACTGCCAGAGTCAGAAATACCTCATCCACAAAGATCGGCTGTGTTTCTCTGTGAGAACACCCGGGAAACAATCACTGGGAGATGTGTTCGACTCCCCCCCCGCCCCTCCCGCCAAGTTCCCTGTAACTACTGGTGTTTATCTTTTGCAACAGAGCTATCTCTTTGCAGGGGAAGGGGTCAGCAATTCCAGGGAGCAGACAGAAGGAAGCAGCCACAGTCAGAGTGAGGAGATGCAGGCTATTCCCTGCACACCCACTGAAGGCTTAATGTTTGCAGGAAGGCTGGGGAGGAGCCCAGTGATTTTATCCTAAGTTACTGCCTCACACGCACATTGCCACACACACACACACACACACACGCGTGCGCGCTCCTCCAACCCCTGTCTGTACACACCACAGTATTCTCTAGAGCATTTAACAAGGCAACCAGCTTGTAAGATTATTCATCAGGATGGGAGTCACCGCCTTTGTAAGAGCTGTGCCATGGATTCAACTCTTCCTCAGTAGGCTTCCCTTAAAAAAGATCTGATATTCCCTGATTTAGAACTGGTGACTCAAGTGTCTATCATATTTCTTAATATCCCTACAGTCATACAATGCCCTATGGATTGGTAAACAAGGGGGTACTGGTGAGGATGCAAATCTGGCAGCAGAAAAGTATCAAATGCAAAGTGAGTGAGAATTGAAATGGATTTATGAGCAATGACTTTGCCCATGGAGAAGTGGCCTTTAGTGTCCATGGAGTTTTCATTTTTTCTTTTGTTTTGTTTTTTTGGTTTGTTTGTTTGTTTTTTGGACTCACCTGAAGATCTGGGCATTAAAGATTGAATTGTACTCCCTGCCCCCAACCTGCAAATTCCCATGTTGAAGTCCTAACCCCTAGAACCTCAGAATGGGACCTTATTTGGAAACCGAGTCATTGCAGATGTAATTAGTTCAGATGAAGTCCTACTGGAGTAGAGTGGGTTCCTAATCTAACACGACTGGTGTCCTCACAAAAAGAATGCTATGTGAAGATGAAGCAGAGACTGGGGGATGTATCTACCAGACAAGGAATGATAAACATTGCCAGCAAACCACTAGAGTTAAGAGAGGCATGGAACAGATTCTCCCACATACCCTCACCAAGAACGAATCTTGGACTTCTAGGCTCCAGAACTGAGAGACAATAAACCTCTGTGTTCACGCTACCCAATTTGTGGTCCCCTTTTATAGCAGCCCCAGGAAACTAATACACTGGGGTAGAAACTTTCAGAGGCTTGACACAAACTCTTGATCACACTGAGGAAGATGAGTAGGCCTTCAGGAAACACTTGTCATGGTTTTCAGAAATACTTAGAGAGGCCCCAGCAGATCCTTAAGGAATGCTGTCTGAAAAACAATGGCCTACGGCAAATGCTATCCCAGTGCAGGTGAGTAGGGTGGTGGTGGGCCTTGAAAAGGAGGAAAAATCCTTTGGCCCCACTTAAGAAATCCATGGAAACACAGGATCCTGTGTGAGGAAAGAGGCTTTGCCCCTGACTCAACTAAGGGTGCATTGACTCTGAAAAGCAAATGAAGAAAGTACTCAGAATCGTGATGGAAATGACAAGAAAGATGGGAAATGAAGGGCAGGAAAAACCTCCTGGGCTGTGGGCCAGGTTGAGGAAGGCTCTTATGGGGTCCACAATTTCTAGTAAATATACCCAGAGCAGATGGGAGAGTTTTTTCAGAAAGCCCTCATAATTTCTACCTTAAACCCTAGGGAATTTCAGGAAACCCCAAAGAAACCCAGAGGTTGTGACCTTATATTTTCTAAGGCAATAAATAAATATTTGTGGCAAAACCAAAGCAAGCTTATTTGGAAAGCTAAGCTTGGGACCAAAAAGAGATTAAGAAAAAAAAAAAAAGCAAAACTAAAGGCAAAACTGAAGGACCTACTGCACATGAATGGACAACTTATCCCAGTTTGTCTGGGACTTTCCTGATTTTAACACTAGAAGCCCCATCAGTTCTGAGCAAGTTGGGATGGCTGATCACCCTAAGACATACCTAATGCTATAAGTCTCTCAGCGGTACAGATACACATACAATGTATGCTGCCTCCAAAGATTATTATACAAACATTCTTGACAGAAATAATATGGCAACACATAAAGCTGGGCAAGTAACACAATAATAATTAAAGCCTAAAGTTTCTTGACATGATATCTATGCTAAGAAAATGGATAAAAACTGAGAATAAAAATAGTCAGTAATTATTGAATAATTTTCACACGCCAAGGACAATCTAAAGATTTATATATTAACTTCTCAATCTTCAAAATAACCCTATGAAGTCAATACAGCCATCGGCCTCATTTTACAGATGAAGACACTGAGGCATGAATAATTTCTGGCCAAGGTCACAGGTTTCATTAAGTGAAAGAACCGTGACCAAAATCTTTTCTGCCTTCAGAGAACAAGCTCCAAACTATTACACTATCGTGTCAGATGAAGAAGGGCCTTGGCATGTCATGCTGAGGTGTTTCACCCCAGACGCAGTGGGAAGCCACTGAACAGTTCTAATTAGAAGACATACGTGGTGGGTGTATAGTATATAGAGATATTGCCTTGCCTCTACACAGAGTGAAGGCAGAAGCCTAAGGATGGGCAGGATTTAGCAGAGAAAGAAGAGGGCTTCTCACTGACATGACTCACTTTTCTTTATGCCCATGGTACTCTATGTTTATTCATTCCAGGGCCATTATCATCCTTATAGTAACAATGTGCTTCCATGGGTATCTCCCTACTGAGCTCCTTAAATATAAGTTCCATGTTTCATTCATCTTTGGTTCTTCATGCCAGGAACCATGGCTAGTATACAAAAGGCACTTACTAAATGTTTACTGAATGAACGAGGCACAGAGATGGGAATGGGCATGGTATGTTTGGATAAGTTGAGGCAACTTGAATAAATAAGATAGTGGTAGCAAATCATACTGAATAAGGCAAAAAAGAGTTAGAGAATAGATTTTATTAAGAGAAAGAGATAATAAAGACAGATGGGAGGGTAAGGGGGTCAAGGCTAAAAGCTGGGCTCCCTGCTTTACCTGCTGCCCAGCCCTCCTCCCTATCACTACCAGAAAGAGATTAAAAAATTTAGATCCAGTCACACCTTTCTTCTACTTAAAACCTTTCAGTGGCTTCCCACTGCCTTTAGGGTAAAATACCTTAGCATGGCATGCAAGGCCCTTCTTCACCTGACACTTGATTTTTCTCAACAGCTTCGACTCCATTTATCCCCTACAACCTATGAAATAAACTGCTTACACTTCCAGAAACTCATTGTACTGAATCCTGCCCCTATTCTTCAGCCTGGGATGCCCTTCCTCCACTTTTTGTACATGACCAATTCTTTAAGACCCACCCTAGGCATCACTTTCCAGGAAATCCACCCTCATATCCACTTCTTACCCAAGGTTGGCTTAGATGTGCTCCTCTGAGCTCCCAGAGTGATCTGTGCCAACCCCCTCCTTGGTACCTGCCATATTCTAATGCAAACGTTTGCTTTTCTCATCTGCTTAGAGGCAGATAATGTCTTTCATCTCTTTCCCTTAGTGCCTGGCACCAAATAAATGCTCCATAAATATTTAGTGAATGAATTAATAAATTAAGGAATACATCACTCCCCATCAATCCTAATATACAATCCTTGGCTCTCATCAACTACTTGGTACAAGACCTTACATGCTGGAATTCATATTCAATGTTCAATCCCATTTGGTTTATCCTACCTCCTGGCACAGACTTGAAATAGGAAAGTGCTTAGAGGATATCAACTAGAGTATTACCAAAGCACTGCATGGATGCCTGTCATCACCCCAAATTGGGGCACAGATCATGAAAGGCTTCTGCTCACCTTCTGACCAAACAAACAGCAGTTTCTTCCCCAGGACCAGAGTTGGACTTCACCCTGAGTACAGTTCCTAGGCATTCCTTGGTTTCCAACCCTCCTAGCCCCTGCCTTGTACTTGACCCCTTATCAACATTACCCAATTGATATGCCAAAAATGGGTACAAGCATTGGGTTATTGATCCTTCAGCCACTGGGGCTTTCAAGCAGAGCCTGTGGTCATCCTGAGTCAGACAACTGGGACACACAGATAGCTGCAATTTCTGTTCTTTTCTCCCTAATCCCTATGTCAACCAGGTAAAATACCCTAGATAATTCAGGCCTTCGGTCTACCTTCCATTCACCCTGCTGCAGCCCTGGCCCATTATTTTTTTGCTTTCTTCTCATGGAAGAAACAGAACAAGGATAACCTGTCTCTGAAAATAGAGGTATCCCCAAAACACAGGCATGGTTTCAGACTCCCTGGGCTAAAGCAGAGGGGCAGGGGGAAAGCAAGCTTTTTGAAGGCAAGGAGTACATGAGACAGTGACTATATCAAGGGTTGGCTATAGTATCAAGGGTTGGCTTTCTTGGTAACATAGAGTTAGCACTTTTGGCTCTATGATCTGGGGATGAGGAAAATCGAGGCCCAGGAGGCACTTTTATTATTCAAAAGAGGCAGCATGGACTGGAGAATGTGACTACCAGTGGACCTGAAGAAATTCTTTCCTGATGACTATTTTTCCAGGCTCACATGGCTAGAACCAATGGGAAGTGAGAGGAAAGGAGAAAATGTATGTAAGCATTGAAGGAAAGAGAGACATGGAAGTACAGGCATTGGGGAAGGTACAGACTTATCTCTGGATTTTGACCTTAGTGAGCAGCAGACAAATCAAGGTGATACCCCAAACTTTACATTTGAATAGTACTTTATAGTTGACAAATGAATTTCTTTCACCATCTTTCCTTACCCAATCCGGGGAAGATATGAGAGAATGCATCTGTGTGTGAGGAAATGAGCCAAGGCTGGGGAAAGAACCACCTGAAGGAATTAAATGTAATGGCACCCACTATTCAACCAGGGCTGGGAATGGTACCTGTTTCCAGCAGTCCCACTGGAAAACCTCGTGAATCACAGGATATTAGGTAGGGTACTCAGAAGAGTCTTGGCTCAGCAGGGGTAAATAATTACCTTAGACCTAGCACTGCTCTGGTCCTGCCTAACAAATTTTATAAGAAAGACCTGAAAAGATCAAACTTTTTTCAAGAAACTTAACTGTATCCTAGAACAAAGCTTAAGAATATTTATAGGAATATAGAAATATTCAGCAACCAACAAGGTAAAATTCACAATGTCTGCTATCTAATAAAAAACTACTAGACATACAAAGGAGCCAGAAAATATAACCTATGATGAGGAGAAAAATCAATCAAAACTGACATTGATGTTAAAACTAGAAGATAAGAGTTTTTAAATGGCTATTGTAATTGTATTTCATATGTTCAAAAGTTAAATAGAAAAACAGAAGACACACAAAAAAAGACCTTGCACTTGAAAAGATGAAAAATATATTGGATGGTATCAATAGTAGGTTAAATATCAGAAGAAAAGATTACTGAACTCAAAACAGAGCAATAGAAACTATTCAAAATGAAATACTGAGAGAAAAAGAATTTTTTAAAATGAAGTATCAGTGAACTGTGGGACAACTTTAATAAAGCTAATACTCATGAAAGTGAAATCCCAAAAAGAGAGTGCGGGAAGTAGAAAAGATATTTAAAGAAATAAGGCCCCCCCCCAAATTCCAAACTTATTAAAAACCATAAATCCACAGATACAAGAAACTAAAACTTAACATAAGAAACCCAAGGAAAATTACACCAAGGCACATAAAAATTGAGTCAAACCAAGTGGGAAAAAAAAAGGAAAGGAAATCTTAAAAATGGCCAGAGGAAAAAAGACATACTACACACACACACACAGACACACACACACAGACACACACACACACACTCTCACACAGACACTATAAAGATTGACAGCAGACTCCCCACCAGAAACAATGCAAGCAAGAGAATAGTGGAATAAAATCTTTACTGAAAGAAGGAAAAATCCTGTCAACATAGAATTCTATGCCTACCCCAATTATTTTTCAAAAACAAAGGTGAAATCAAGACATATTGAGGCAAACAAATCTGAAAGAATTGTTCACTAGCAGACTTGCATGACAAGAAATGTTAAAGGAAGTCCTTCAGGATGAACAAAAATGGTGCCGGATGGATATACAGATTCACACACAAGAATGAAGAACTCTAGAACTGTTAATTATATGGGAAAAAAATATAAGACTTTTTTCTTATTATTTAAATCTCTTTAAAATATAACAGTATAAAAATAACACTGTAGTATGGAGTTTATAGCACATGTATAAGTAAAACATATGACAACAATAGCACAAAGGTCAGAAAGGGAGAGATGGAAGTGTATTATTATAAGGTTCTTATACTATATATAAAGTGGCATAACATCATTTGAAGGTGAGCTGTAATAAAGTCACATACCATAAACAACCCTAAAGCAACCATTAAAGTAACAAAATAGTTATAGCTAATAAGTCAACAATGGAGATAAAATGAAATCATAAAAAATATTCAGTTCTCATCATGATAAGTGTATTCTTTAATCCACATCATATATTTCTCTCATCCCCTCCACCCACCTCCCCTTTGGTAACCATCAGTTTGTTCTCTATAGTTAAGAGACTGTTTCTTGGTTTCTCTCTCTCCCTTTTTTCTTTTCCTTTGCTTGTTAGCTTTGTTTCTTAAATTCCACATATGTATAAAATCATATAGTATTTGTCTTTCTCTGACTGGCCTATTTTGCTTAGTATTATACTATCTAGCTCTAGATTAAAAGCACATTAGTGCTTTCCAGGGGATACTAGGATTGAAGTGATTGCTAATGGCTACAGAGTTTCTTGTGATGAAATTGTTCCAAAATTAACTGTGATGATATTTGCACAACTCTGTGAATATACTTGCAACCATGGAGCTGTATACTTTAAAAGGGTGAATCGTATATTATGTGAATATATCTCAATAAAGCTGTTTTTAAGGAAAAAAAAACACTCAATTAACCCAAAACAGAAAGAAAAAGGAAGAGAGGAAGTAATAAAGAATAGATGAAACAAATAGAAAAGATATAACAGGATGATAGACAAACATATCAATAATCACATTAAATATAAGTTGTCTAAATACCATAATCAAAAGACAGAGATTGTCAGATTGGATAAAAAGGCAAGCCCCAACTATATGCTGTCTACAAGGAATGCACTTCAAATGTAAAGACACAAATAGGTTAAAAGTAAAAGGGCAGAAAAAAATATGGCATGATAACACTAATCAAAAGAAAGCCTGGAGTGGCTTTATTAATATCAGACATAGTAGATTTCAGAGCAAATCATATTCCTGGGGGAAAAGAAGTTCATTTCATAATGATAAAGGGGTCAATTCATCAAGAGAGCATCATAATCCCAAACATTTACGTATCTACTAACAAAGCTTTAAAATATGTGAAGCAAAAACTGATAAACTTTCAAGGAGAAACAGACAAATCCACAACCACAATCAGAGATTTAATGGCCCCTCCCAATAATTAAATAGAAAAAGGAGACAGGAAATTAGTAAGGATATAGGAGATTTGAAGACTTGATCTAACCGATTTGACTGACATTTATTAATACTCCACCCAACAATAGCAAAATGCACATTCTCTTCAGGTGTTTACAGAATATTAACCAAGATAAATCATATTCTGGGCCATAAAGCAAATCTTAACAAATTTAAAATATTTTCTCTGATCATAGTGTAATTAAATTATAAATCAATAACAGAAAGATTGCTGGAAAATCCCCAAAGAGTTGGAAACTAAAGAACAAATTTTTAAATAACCTATGGGTCAAAGAACACAGTATATCAGGTGTCTCCAGGTGTGCTAGGAATGTATTAGGCTCCTTTATATACATTACCTCTAAACTTCAGAATCAATTTTAAGATAGGCATTGATAATTTCCTTTTTCAAATGAGAAAACTGAGGCTCAGAGAGATAAAGTAATATGTTTGAAGAATGGTCCATAGCTAGAAAATGGCAAGCCATGTTTCTGTGGCTGTCACCACCGGGTACTTCACATTAAACCATAGGCCTCTTTAAGACTGAATGTAAAATCTTGACCTCCTCTGCTTCTCTGTTACTTTGCATCGTATTTGTTCTTATGCCTTTGATTTTTAAATTATATTATAATTATTCTTTTGCAACTGCTATTTTTTGTTTGTTTTCTTTTGTTTTGTAACACACTTCAAAGTGCATATGGTGACTTCCAGAGAGAACTGCATTCTCCTTGAAGGAAAGAGTCCTATCTTACTCATCTTTTCTACCTCAACTACTCATCAGTGTACCTAGTAGGCACAGCACTCTCCTTTCAACAGGCACTGAACCCCAAAGCTGTGCAGTCCAGGATCTTGTCAGCAGTAATGATTGGAAATGGATATTTACCTTACCTCCTAATGTAGGTAGTCCCGGTTTAAGAATGAGTAGTGACCTAAAAGTTCCTTTGTAAGTCTCTTTTTTTTTAATTTTAAAAATTTATTCATTTGAGAGAGAGAAAGAGAATACAAGCAGGAAAGAGGGTCAGAGGGAGAGGGAGAAGCAGACTTCCCAATAAGCAGGGAGCCTGATGTGGGGCTCAATCCCAGAACCCTGGGGTCATGACCTGAGCTGAAGGCAGAGGCTCAACTGATTGAGCCACTCAGTTGCCCTCCTTTGTAAGCCTCTTATTTAACACTGAGAATACATTTTCCGTGTAAATTGGAATTAGATTCCCAGGACAAAATATAGAAATTCAGTTGAGCACATAATAAGTTTAAAATTTGGTACTAACATAGTACATCATGTACAATCAACCAACATTTATAACTAGGTTGATATAGGAAAATGCTTTTCAGTTTTCATCCTCAAACACCAGGCACAGATTTCTTCTCCATTTGCTGGCTCTCACAGGGGAGGAAGGGGATGGACTCTGGCAATGACAAAGTGGTCTTTGGTGGGAAGCAGTTGGAAAAAAGGTGGAAACTACTTCCTGGTACCAGTGATGGGTTAACCCACCACATTACATCTGCTAGAAGGGCATCTTCCTAAGGTGTCCTGAATAAAGGAGCAAACAATAGTTGCCTTCATTAGGGCAATGTGTATGTCCAAACAAGGAGTGTCCAATGACTAGTCCTAATCAGATGTTCCTTAAATTGGAGACTGTCTATACAAATATTCAGTCTATTAATTGGGACTAATGCCAAAAATAACTACTACAGATGTCAAAAGCGCCCAACACAAATGGCTTGGGAGTTGAGATTATCTCTGGAAACCTCAATGCTGGCTCTATCACGTATACATACACAATCACCACCCTGTCCCATTCTCACACACATCGCTACTTCTAGGAGCATTTTCTTCTCTCTACCTGAAATGCTATAGCACCTTTTTTTTTTTTTAATGATTTTTTATTATATTATGTTAGTCACCATACAGTACATCCCCGGATTCCGATGTAAAGGTTTGATGCTTCATTAGTTGCGCACAACACCCAGTGCACCATGCAATACGTGCCCTCCTTACTACCCATCACCGGACTATCCCATTCCCCCACCCCCCTCCCCTCTGAGGCCCTCAGTTTGTTTCCCAGAGTCCATAGTCTCTCATGTTTCATTCCCTCTTCTGATTACCCCCCCTCTCTTTATCCCTTTCTTTCCCTACCGATCATCCTAGTTCTTATGTTCCATAGATGAGAGAAATCATATGATAATTGTCTTTCTCTGCTTGACTTATTTCAGTTAGCATTATCTCCTCCAGGCTATAGCACCTTTTCTTTTTTTTTCTTTTTTTTTTAAAATAATTAATTTTATTTTATTATATTATGTTAATCACCATACAGTACATCCCCTGATTCTGATGTAAAGCTTGATGCTTCATTAGTTGCGTATAACACCCAGTGCACCATGCAATACGTATAGCACCTTTTCTTATTAATGATAAATGGTGTATTTCCAGAACTCCACATTTTTTTATTTTTATTTTTTTATAATAATTTTTTATTATATTATGTTAGTCACCAGACAGTATCCCTAGTTTTTGATGTAAAGTTCCATGATTCATTACTTGCGTATCATACCCAGTGCACCATGCAATATGTGCCCTCCTTAATACCCATCACTGGCCTATCCCATTCCCCCACCCCCCTCCCCTCTGACGCCCTCAGATTGTTTCCCAGAGGCCATAGACTCTCATGCTTCATTCCCCCTTCTGTTTACCCCCCCTTCTTTTTTTAAGTAAAGTTTTATTTTCCTACAGTCTAATTTTTACACATTTAAGAATATACCTAGGTCTAGGAATTCTGAGAAAAGAATAGTTACTTTTCACTAGGGTGTTGTCTCTTTTACTGATTCCTTTTCTTTCCCTGAAATCTGCACCAGCCCTCTTCATTTACATGCTGTACTTTAAAGGAACTTAAGTGTATTTCCTCTCAGCTGCAGGCTAGAAGCTGAATATCTAGTTACTCACAGGCAAAGGAGCAAAAGAATAATGAAAACTGTTAGTGTGTTATCTATTATCTATCTATTTAATACAACAATGATAACAGCACAGAAACAACTTGTTTTTGGACCAAAAGGCAGGGTGGATCCTAGAGGCTGCCAACACAGGTTATAAGGTATGATTTGACAGAAAACATCAGGTCTAGCTTGTAAGAAAGCATAGTCAGATTCCAGAAAGTGTGGCCATGCCTAGGGGGCTGAGACAGAAAGCAAGAAAGGACTTTGTGCCTGACCCTCCCCACCTATGCTTCCAGGGCCTGGAAAGCAACAGAAGGTAGACACAGGGCTGTAGGCCAGGCCTGGGAGAGCCAAGACTGGCTTAGATAGAACACAAAGAAGATGATGCAAACAGGAGGGAGGACTAGAGGCCAGAGGCTGGCCCAGAGCCCCAGGCTGGGACAGAGGAGAGGGTCCTAAGGAGCTGAACAAGCAGGAGATCAAAACCAGGAGAATGCCATGCAGACACAAAGCTCTGAAGACTGAGGAGGAAAGCATTTCATCCTCTCCCTGCTGAACAGGCCGCAGATGTAGCCAGCTGGCATCCATATTGCTAGTAAGCAACCCACCACTCCCAGAAATTGATAACACGCTTTTCACCCTAGCCACCCTTCCTCCTCCCTCCTTTCCCAACTCTACTCAAATTGGCAGAATAATGAAGGGGAACATGTAAGAACAACAAAAGAAGGCGGACAAAAATATTTGAAGAGTGAACAAGGTAGACCTAAGTGTTCAGACATGGATACGTGGATTCGAATCCCAGTTGCTGTGGCCTGTAGAAGTTCATTCTCACGTGGACGTCTGCAAGCCAAGGAAACAAGCAGGTGGAGAGACAGCATCCCCACAGAATGAAGATGAATAGGGCCACCTGCTGCAGGGTTTGGCAACTCAAGACATACTGGGGGGGGGGGGGAAATGTACCCAAAGCAATGTTCTCTTTCAAAAGATATAACTTTGCAGTGTTGCTGTTTTTCCTGTTTTTCATGTTCTATGTCTGGCTGCCAGTGGGAGGCAGTGGGCGTGAGAGGGAGAAGGCAGGGCTTGGGGGGAGACAAGACAGTTGGCTTGAAAATACTGCTGAAAACCTGCGGGCTTGGGGATTTACTTTTCTCTTCTTTCCCAGTCCTAAAGGGGACAGACAGGGAAAGGTTGGGCCTGACCCATGGAAGTGGGGATCAGATAATGGGTTAACAGAGCAGAGGCTCTGGCCCACCCACACTTCTGCTTTGGCCCAGTTAGCATAGTGTCCCTTCAAGTCCTTCTTCCTTCTTGGTCAGATGCAGCCCTGTGGATCGAGGGCTGCCCTGTACGTACAAATCTGCAAGAAGCCCGCAGCCTCTGACCTAAGAGTAGACATCACTGACCCTCCTGACTGGTGGTGTTCCTGCTCTCTTTCCACCTTTGCAGACCCTGGACTCCTACCGCACTATTCTTACCTTGGCTAACCTCCCTGGGTTGATCCACAAAGTGTTTCTCAACAGTAGCACTATTAATATTTTGGGCCAGAAAATTCTTTGTTTGGGAGGCTGTTACAGGTTGAATTCTGTTCCTCCAAAAAGATTACATTGAAGGCTTAATCTCTAGCACCTGAGAATGTGACCATTTTTGAAAATAGTGTCATTGCAGATATAATTTGTTAAGATGAGGTCATATTGGAACTGGGTGGTCTTTAATCCAATCTGACTAGTAGCCTTATAAGAAGATGGTCATGTGGCCCCAAAAACACTTTTTATGAAGATGGCATCAAAGGTGAAGAAGGAAGTCTCTGCCCTTCCCACAGCAGGGGCTAAAGCAAAGGCTCTGAAGGCCAAGAAAGTGGAGCTGAAAGGTGTCCACAGTCACATACAAAAAAGAGATTCGCATGTCACCTACTTCTGATGGCCCAAGACACTGCATCTCTGAAGGCAGCCCAAATATCCTCAAAAGAGTGCCCCCAGGAGAAACAATTTTGACCACTATGCCATCATCAAGTTCCCCTGACTACTGAGTCAGCGTGAATAAAACAGAAGACAACAGCACACTTGCAGATGTCGAGGCCAGCAAGCACCAGATCAAACAGGCAATGAGGAAGCTCGAGGATATTGAGGTGGCCAAGGTCAACACCCTGATCAGGCCTGATGGAGACAAGAAGGCATATGTTCTACGGGCTCCTGACTATGATGCTTTGGATGTTGCCCACAAAATCAGGATCATCTAAATGGAGTCCAGCTGGCTAATTCTAAATATAAGTTTTTTCACCATAAAAAAAAAAAGATGGCCATGTGAAGATACAGACACAGAGAGAGCACCATGTGACATGAAGGCCAAGAATGGAATGATACAGCTACAAGCCAAGGAACACCAAAGATTGCCAGCAAACTATCAAACTCTAGGAGGGAGGCCTGGAGCAGATGCTCCCTCCCAGCCCTCAGAAGGGATCAACCCTGCTGACACCTTGATCTCAGACTTCCAGCTTCCAGAACTGAGATAATTCATTTCCGTGGTTTTAAGCCCCACCCCACCCCCAGCTTGGGCTACTTCATTACAATAGCCCTAGGAAACGAACATGGGGGCTGTTCTTTGTACCCTCAAAAGTTTAGCAGCATCCCTGGCCCATACCCACAGGATGCCAATAGCAGTCCCTTCCACAGATGTAATAACCGAGAGTGTCCCCAGACATTGCAAATGTCCCCTGGGGGGCAAAATCGCCTTCTAGTTGAGAACAACTGTTTTAGATCATAAGACCATAGAGGAAGCCCTAGTGAGGGAGACCACAGAACTTCATCAGCTGACAGTGCTTTCCTGATAATCTTGAGATGGCAGAAGCCTTGAGCAATCATCAGTACTGTGGTTCTTACAGGACAGGGTGAGGGGGTAGGTAAAGGAGCTTGGGGGAGAAAAGCAGTATCCAGGCCCTACCTCAAATTCCTCCAATCAGAATGGCTGGGGGAGGGGCAGGGGTGTATGGCAGCATATTTTTTAAAAGCTATCACTGCAGCCACTATCTAAAGTCAGAACCACTCATCTAAGGGCAGGGCTCAAAGCCTGGGCTGAAATTCTGAGGTGAGAGAAATCTAGTCTTTTGCCTTAAAATAAAACAGCTATAGTCTTTGAATGAATAGTGATGCTTCTGAAGACCAGAATAATTTAGGAGAATGAAAGACTATAATGGATTTAATACTTTGCTTGGAAGTTTAGATATAGTAACTGTGGTTTATAAAAGCAAAAACTGGGAGTAACCAAAATATTCAACAATAGGGGATTGGTTCACTACATTGTGGTACTGCCACAGGATGCGATCATCGCAATAATGTTTTGAAGACTATTTAGTGATCAGAGGAAGTGTTCTTTTTTTTTTTTTTTTTAATTTTATTTTATTATATTGTGTTAATCACCATACAGTACATCCCCAGATTCCGATGTAAAGTTTGATGCTTCATTAGTTGCGTATAACACCCAGTGCACCATGCAATACGTGCCCTCCCTACTACCCATCACCAGGCTATCCCCTTCCCCCACCCCCTCCCCTCTGAAGTCCTCAGTTTGCCTCTCACAGTCCATAGTCTCTCATGTTTCATTCCCCCCTCTGATTACCCCCCTTTTCTTTATCCCTTTCTTCCCCTACCGATCCTCCTAGTTCTTATGTTCCATAGATGAGAGAAATCATATGATAATTGTCTTTCTCTGCTTGACTTATTTCACTTAGCATTATCTATCAGAGGAAGTGTTCTTGACGTAAGATTAAATGAAGAAGGCAGGTACACCAAAGTATGGTTTTCTCTACCTACCTACCTACCTACTTACTTACCTACCCACCTACCTATCAATGAAACTACTACATCATGATGGCTGCCAATTTGGGATCCATTTACAAACATTATTACATGTGGTAGATTGTGTCATTATCTCAAATTAGGGATAAGAAAAGTGAGGTTTGGAAAGACTAAAAAACTTGAGTAAGCTCACAGAGCCGGTGAATGGCGGATGCTGGTCTGGCATTCACATTTGTTTCACCCCAAGCAAGATATTCTTTGCATTCTGCTGTGCTAAATAGAAATTCGCCGATAGGGGCGCCTGGGTGGCACAGCGGTTAAGCGTCTGCCTTCGGCTCAGGGCGTGATCCCGGCGTTATGGGATTGAGCCCCACATCAGGCTCCTCCGCTATGAGCCTGCTTCTTCCTCTCCCACTCCCCCTGCTTGTGTTCCCTCTCTCGCTGGCTGTCTGTCTCTATCTCTGTCGAATAAATAAATTTAAAAAAAAAAAAAAAAGAATTTCGCCGATAAATATTAAGAGTTTATATATAATTATTTCTGAGTGATATTAGGAATGATTTTTCTTTCCCAATGTTTTCTTGTTTTCTACATGTTCTATGGTGAACATGTACTAATTTTACAATCAGAAAACATGGAAGAGTCACTTAAAGTATAAAAATCCTATACACATTCTTTAGAAATTATTCCAAAAAATAAACAGAAACGTTTATATCTACATATATTGGCTTATTTTTGTATGTGCAAGAAGAAAGATGTGCAAGATAACTATGATTACCTTGGGAGGGAGGGAAGTAGGAGTAGAGGGATAATTAGCATTTCTATTTATATATCTTTGCAGCATTTCACTTGTTATTACAACAAACAGGAATCTCTTTCAAAATATGAAAAATACCAAACAAAAGAAATTGTAAAGGAAAGATAAGAATCCAATATATTTTTGTCAACCAAGTACATTTAGAAATACAAATAGATTTCACTACAACTGTATTTAGCTTAGACATGGGTCCATTTCCTAGCTCTAGGATCTTGAAGACACCAATGTTTGATCAACCACAGTGCAATATGTAATTACAAAAAATGTAAAATCTCGCTGTAGCCCTAGTCAGAGATGTCATCTTTCTCAGTTTGGATTTTATGACATTGCTCTTCAAAGCTTAAAGGAAACATGACTTTGGTATGACATATATATGCAAAAAAGATCCAGTTAAAAATAATACCCTATGAAGTCCTTAGAAATTATTCTCCCTGGGCACAGTGCCAGCATCAACTGCCCACGACCCTGCATTGTTTTCCTCAGCAGTCAGAAGTAAGAGACATGTCAAATTTGAAAATACTTAAAAGTGAGAGAAGCTCTTGGACAATATCCCCCAGAGCTTCTGTCAGGATTGGGGCTGTGTGGTTCGGTTGCAAGCCTTCCTTATCACTATCATATAACTATCAAAGCCCTAACGCCCATGGCGTGGAGCTGACAGGAGCACACTGACAGGCAGGAGCCCGGTCTTTCGATGCCTCTGTGTATGCTACTGAAAGGCTGGTATGGATTGAAATGCTCGGGACTCTTAAAATAAAAACCATCAAAATAAAGAGAACTTGATGCAAAAGTGAAAGGAATTAACAGGAGAGATCCAGTTCTAGAATCATCCTCCCTCTTTCAGTCTAACTGGTCCATCCTAGGACTGGGATTTCAGTGGGTTAGAAAGGCTAGGTCGCTTGCATCTCACCTTCCCCAGGTGTGCTGTTAGAATCATCATCATCGTCATCATCATCACCATCATCACCATCATCATCATCCAGGAGATAAACGGCTGTTAGCCACAGGGCTGCTCTCGGCCCCACAGAGAGTGACACATACTGCATGTAGGGCCGTATTCCCTGGGCAGGCTCCCCTGAATGCAGGCCAGCCCTAGAAGGCCGCTGCAGTGCTGGGAGAGACTCTCAGGGAGGGAAAAGGAAAACCTTAGCCTCTGCGGGGGTCCTGGGCTTGTCTCTACTCATGACTGGAATCGGTGAACGTTGCCATGTGCCCTGAGGCATCCAAAGAAAGGGTGAGTTATATTCAGAATGCTCTGCATGCCAAGCACGGGGAGTTTAAACTGTATTTCAGAAAGTTTACCATCAATAAATGTGAAATTGGAAGCTGCAGCAAGAAGTGATTAGGGTTGAGCCTTGGTTCTCTAGGAAATTAAATTATGTAGAACAGTTCATTCTCCAAGGACACAAAAGAAATGAGGTGTGACAGTAGCACAAAGTGGTGATCTAATGCTGAGGGCACACTAGGTAGCAGAGTAATTGGGTAAGATGGAGAAGCCGGGAGAAGTTTTCAGAAGGAAGTGCATTTTTGAGCCAACTTTAAAGTCTAAACCGTGAAGGCAAAGGAAGAGGAATCTGCCAGGCACGGGAACAGCTTGGGCCAAGGTCCAGACTGGGAGGTTAAAATGATGTGAGGGACTTCGACAAGGAGCTCAGAGAGGTACAGTCCTGAGGGTTTCTCCCTCGAGCCAGGGTTGGAGATGAAAAGCTTGTTGGGGGTGCACAGCAGGAGTGGCTGAGGGCTCTCCAGGAAGAAAGGACACCTGTCCCTAGAGAAACACAGTTCAGGAGTCAGAGAGCGCAGCTCCCCGGTCTCACGATGGGACAAACCCCAGACCGTCACCTCATATAGTGGGAGGGTGGCAGGGAGGGCTGTAAGGGAGGTGGGAGGGCCAGAGGAAGGAGACCTACAGGAGGAATGGGGCCACCTGCATCCCCTTCTCAAACAGGGCTGGATTCAGAGTTTTGCTTGAGATCAGAAGAGACAACATCTATCCACCAA
The DNA here is from genome assembly GCF_002007445.2 of Ailuropoda melanoleuca. Taxonomy (NCBI): domain Eukaryota; kingdom Metazoa; phylum Chordata; class Mammalia; order Carnivora; family Ursidae; genus Ailuropoda; species Ailuropoda melanoleuca. The sequence continues at coordinate 66,171,984 of NC_048218.1, read as the reverse complement.
CGACTGTCATCACAATCTGTGGGTCCTCGGAGACCGCGGGAGCCCCACTGTCCAGGAGAAAACAACAAGTTCTTCCCAATTCCTAGCCTCAGGAGTTTGAGTGAAGAGGCTCACCCACCGGAGCACTTCCTCAGCTGGATGAGAGAGGCTGTGGGAGATCCAGGTCTCCCCACACAGGGAGGTCAAGGGAAAGGGAAGAATCTGAATAGCTGCTGATGGGACTGTGAGACAGGGAAGGGTCACGAGGGCTAGGCTCACATCCCATTGTTCACCCCGTTATCTGGAACTCTTGGGTATTCCTGACTTTCACAGGCCCAGAGCTATATTCCACGACCACAGGCCATGCCTGTAATCCTCATAGTTAGGAAAGCCTCGGCAAGAAATTCCAGGCAAACTCACCCTCAGTGCTATAAAAGGGCAAGCTCAGCAATGGGATTATGTGAATGGTGACACGATGAACAGCAGCAAACTGGCCAGGAGATGGGGTCTAGCGGGGCATAAATCATCTCGCTGAAACCTGGAAAGGTAGATGTGAGAGCCACAGGAGAGCAGCAGGGCCCTCTGGAAGGGTCAGGCTGGTGCTGGGGGCAGCACGGCTTGCTGCTGAGCCGGTCACTGGGAGTGGGCCTTCCCTGTTCTCTCTGGTTAGAAGGGCACATAAGATAAGTGGCCCGAGTGCATTACACACCAAGCATCATGCTGTTTCCATTTTCATTTCCAAAATCCACTTGTGACCCCAAACTCTCACTGGTCTACACTTATATAAACATCAGAGCAAGGCTCATTAAATCAACAGCTTTAGCTTTAGAATGTGGAAAGTTTCCCCCAGCTAATCCTGCTCTGCATGGGAACCTGGCCCTCAAACCGTGTACGAAGCCTGGGGCACGAAGAGTTCAGTTAAGCTCTGAGACTGGTCAGCACATTCTCTTGGGAGACACCCAGTATGGGACAATATCATCAATCTTCTCAATATCTTTAGTTCCTCTTTTCTGAGCAAGTTCCAGACGTGATCTCATCCACTGCCACCATATCCCCCAAATAATAATGATGATAATTTACATCTGCCCAGTGCTCTAGACTTAAAGTGCTTTCAAGTATATGTTCTCTCATTTAATGTCTACTTCGACTATGATGGGATAAATATTGTTCCCATTTTATGGATGTAGAAATGAGGTTTGGTGAGTTAAGTAATCTGCACATGCAGCTGGAGAAGCTCTGGGCTAACTCAGGCGTTCCCATCCCTGAATCCTTCTCACTGGATCTCTTGCCCCCCACAAGGAAGATGGGAGGACGAATCTGTAACTTCCATTTTATTGACACAGAGATGATGGTACTCATTATTAAGTGGCCTTCATGTAAGGCACTGGGTAAGGGAAGAGAATCTAGGAAATTACCCTGGGTCAAGTTCATCCAGTGCCAAATTATCTGGCCGCCTAAAGCCATGATGGGATGGAATTTCTTGGAATAAATCTCAAAACTCCAACCTTTCTAACTTTATAAACGTGTAAAACTGTTATCAGAGTGATAGCTACAGTGGATGGGTGAGACCTAAAGTTTACATCTAAATAATGCTCTCTTCTTTAGCTGTATTTTTATTTTTAAAAATATTTTACTTATCTATTAGAGAGAGAAAGAGATAGAGAGAGGGGGGAGAATGTAAGCACAGGGAGGCGCAGAGAGAGAGAATCTCAAGCAGATTCCACACAGAGCGTGGAGCCCAACTCAGGGCTCGATCTCACAACCCTGAGATCATGACCTGAGCCAAAATCAAGAATAGGACACTCAACCAACTGAGCCACCCAGGCGCCCAAGCTATATTTTTTAAAGCAAATGAGACTGACCTTGTGAATTCCCAAGACACTAAAGAGTCATAATTTTAGGCATAGTCCAAGCCACATGAAGAAGAAAAACTGAAACACGTCTATCACACGGATTTGGAATTCTCTTTTTAGCGTCACTTACTGCCCCCTTCCCTCAAAGTTATTTTCAAATTCTAAGCATATGATGGACTAAAGTCGCCCAGAGCTATTTCAAGCCGTACTTGGCATTGTCAAAGCTCAGATACATTATACAAAGTAGCCCACAGTGTGCAACACCATGGAGATAAGTAATTACAGCAGAGGTTGCCAGTATTCGGGGCGGTCAGCAACTAGAACACAGCGGGACAGCTGCTCTAGTCTCTGAAACTCAAAGGGCCGTGCCTAGGGTTGGCTGGCTTTTGCCTGTGTATCCCAAGACAAATAAAGGCACCGGTCCCAAAGAGGCTTGGATGTCCCCTGATGTTACAGGATGCCATGAGAGCTCAGCTCCCTCTGTCTCAAACCTGGCTTCCTTTCCAGGTGGAATAACTCAGATGTAATGCTTTGTTCCTGCCAGAACTTGGCAGTGGGCTTTTCTCCTGTTAAAAATGTATTCCAAACAAAATTAGTTCATGAAAATGCCTCTGGTTGCTCACTGGCAGAGGAAAAAAAAGACGTATCCGCTTGGTGGGTTGTTCTTGTTGGTGATATGAGTTTTATTTTCTGGTTTGTGTAATATACAGCCTGAAGCCCTTCAGGGACTCTTAGGTGCTGGTTCCTGGCACTTGTCATCTGTCCCAGCTGCCTCATCTACCAGAAAGTTCTCCAAAGCCCTTACCCTTCAGCCCAGACACTGCTGATTTGCTCCAACAACCCAAATGCCACAGCAAGGGAGCATTCACCCCACGGAGCTCTCAGGGGTTCAGGAAAGCACTGCTCGCCTGAAACACACTTGGACCAGAGCTGAGCGCTGTACCCTGGACTCTGACTGAGTCCCTATTTCAGAAAAGGATGTCCCTGGAGAAGATGGGACAGACATAAAGGGAAAAAGTAGAGGAGGAGGAGAAGGGGAGAAAGTAAAAGGAAAGAGGAGGAGGAGGAAAGAGGCTACAAAGGCTACTGTTTTGAAACACTCCCCACTACCACCACTCCCTCCACCACCAGAGTCACTGGGCTCCACTCCAGCTGGGACCCAGAGAGTCGCCACAGCATTGCAATATACATGCAACGACTGTGGGGAACAGGAAAGGCTTGGAGGGCACTTATAAACTGCCATTTTCTGAAGCTGTCACTTGGGAAAAGACTCCGAATCCTTGGCTTAAACCCAGCCATCCATTTTCAATGCTTATTTCGCTTCTCTTTACATATTTATAATTGTACCTGGTTTTAATATCCTGTAATTATAAATTACCAGACTCTGGGAAGAGTAGGAAGTCTTCATATTAGAGACTTCACCAATAATAATAATAATAATAACAACATCACAGATTACCATGGTAGTCTGTAACACCATAGCAATAGATAACTCTGTATCTATTAACATGGATATATCCTTAAGTGAGAAAAGCCGGTGACCAATATACCCATGTACATATAGAGAAAAATATCTGGGAGAATAAACACCAATGTATTAGCAACTGTTAGACAACTGAGTGGGTGGATTATTTTTGTTCCTATTTGCTTGTCTGCTTTTCTATATTGAATATGTGTAATTTTGTAATTAAAAATAAAGAATATAAATAAAAATAAAATAGAAACTTTGGAAAAAAAACTCCCAAAAGGATTTTGAATAAGCTTGGTTTTCCCCACTACTCTGAATGTATGTGTGTTAGAAGGGTGGGCTTTGGGGTCAGCCTGCCTGGGTTCAAATCTTGCCTCCTGCACTTGAATGATCCTCTCTGGGCCTGATTCTTCACCTGGAAAATGACGATAAATTAACATCTACTCCAAAGGCTGGTTTCAAAGATTAAATGAGATATTCCTTGTAAAGTATGTGTTAAATAAATGGCATTTCTTATCATTTACTCATTCTTGTACACTTAACTTTATAGCACAGGTTTAAAACCTTGCAAATACTTTTCAAAATATTTTTATCCCCCTGTATGCAAATCCATCAGCGCTCCCTCTAGCTTTCAGCCCAGCCAGCACTGGCTTCTAGGGCGTGAAACACACTCCTGAGGCCCATGCTGCTCAGTGTGTCACAGAAATGGAAAGAAGAGGGAAGAGAAAGGAAATCGATTTGGTTTCTCTTCACCCGGGCAGGTTGACCTGTGCTGAAATTAATTATTAGAAGACATGGTAATAAATGGTTTGCTTTCAGAATCAATAATGGGCAGACAGGAGAGCTTTCCTCTGGAACAACCTTTCCTGCTTCCTTTCTAAACCGTGTCAATGCTTTCTGAGAGACAGTAACTTTATTCTTCTGATCTGTACGTTATTCTTGCTGTGCATGGTAAATATGTTGTCACGTTGTGAAACTCTAGTGGTTACACTTTTGATACCCCTCTAAGGAGGGCACTGAGTCGGAGAATTCTCTAGAGGGGAGAGTGCTCTCACTTGGTGCCCGGACTCTCTTTTCTTCCTTCTTCCTGCTTCCTTTTCTGGGGCCCCATGGCAGGCTCAGCTCCAGCCCAGTTTCAGAAATCAAATGGAAACACACATCTCACCAATAGACCTCTACATCAGGTCCCCTTGGCAACCATCCAGCCCTGCCCTGGTGCCCAGTTTTGATCCTGTCCCTAAGAATCAGTCCTTCCTTACCTGATGTCCCAGGAACCCTGCCTCTGACTTGCGGCCCAGTGGCTGGAGACTTGCTATCCATTAAGAGCCTTCCCACATGCAAACTGCTCATTCTCCCCCTTGGCTCTCTGAACACATTCGCTCCTGGATGCCCAGTGCTGGGTACCCAGTATCTACCGCCCCTAGGCAGAATGCACCATTATTCCATTTGCTTCCTTGGTTCTGACTGGTCAAATTAGATGGCCGTTTCTTCCACAATGTTTAACCTGAGGGTCAGGCTTCTCAGTACCCATAGCTGATCTCTTCCCTTGGCACCTGTATGGCTTACTGTATGGTACAGTATGGGACTGGCATAAAAACAGACACATAGATGCAGGGAACAGAATAGAGAGTCCAGAAATAAACCCACACTTATACGGTCAATTAGTCTATGATAAAGGAGGCAAGAATATACAAAAGGGAAGAGACCTACTCCTTCCAACATAGTTAAGCAGCCCACACCAAGCTGAGTGTTGAGAGATGATGGCAGGGTACTTGATAACCTACCCTGGAAGAGAGTGAGGCTTAGATGTATTTTATCACCCCCACCCCATGGCCACCACTGCTGCCACAGAGGCCACTATTCATCAAGCACCTCCTACAAACCAAATTCTCTATTAGGCACTTTCCATATGTTATTTCTAACTGTCACATCACTCTTCAGGGTAGGTGTCCCTATATCCAGTTTAGAGAAGGACACTGAGGCTCAGGGAAATAAAGTGACTGGCCCAAGACCAATAAAATGAAAGGACAGGTTGATTCCAAATGCTATGCTTTTCTTCCTATACCATATGTCCCAACAGATAGGAAATCACAGCTGAGAGGGAACTCTCAAATGGGCTTAGGGAGCTATCAAGGGGAGCAGATTTGGGAAACTAGGAAGTTTAGTTAGTGATAGACTGACCTTAGCAAAAGGTGAAAGGAAAGGTCAGTAAAGTGCTCTCTACCAGTTTGTGCTGCAAAATGGAAATGAAGACTCAGGCCAGATGCTGGCCAAGATAATTGTTAAATAGGCCAAGCTCTAGCAGAGAGCAGAGCAGCTGTCACCAACCATTGGTACATGTACTCCAGGAAAGCCAGAGAACAGGCAGAGAAAGGTGAAAGGCAGTCATAGGGTTTCCAAAGGTCTAGGGTCACACAGACCCTTTGGATTAAAAAGATGTCACAGAGGATCATGAAGGTGGTCCTAGAATCAAAGGGAAATCTTAAACAAAAGGAGGGAAAAGGTGTCACTCAGCAGTCTTGGGGCCACAGTGCCAACATGTAGCTATCTGAGGGATTACCCAGATATACACATCGAGAGAGGACTAGGAACTGCTTCTAGGGTGGATGCTGCCAGACCTCATCCCAGATACATCTAAAGTTCTTGTGAATTAAGAGAGGGTACTGCAAGGTATGTTGAGAGCCTGGGCTCTGGAGCTAGACTACCCGGGCTTGAATCCCAGATCCACCATTTCCTAGCTCTGCCAACTTGTGATAATTATTTAACCTCTTTGCCTCAGATTTCTTATTTGTAAATGGGAATTAGAAATCCCTAACTCATGTACAAAGCTGGAGGTATCACAATCCCAGATTTCAAGATATACTGCAAAGCTGTAGGAATCAAAACAGTATGGTATTGGCATAAAAACAGACACATACATGCAGGGAACAGAACAGAGAGTCCAGAAATAAACTCACACTTATATGGTCAATTAATCTCTTATAAAGGAGGCAAGAATATACAATAGGGCAAAGACAGTCTTCAACAAATGGTTCTGGGAAAACTGGACAGCTCCATGCAAAAGAAAGAAACTGGACCACTTCCTTATACCATATACAAAAATAAACTCAAAATGGATTAAAGACCTATATGTGAGACCTGAAACCATAAAACTCTTAGAAGAAATCACAGGCAGTAATTTCTTTGACATTGGCCATAGAAATGTTTTTCTAGACATGTTTCCTCAGGTAAGGGAAACAAAAGCAAAATTAAACCATTAGGACTACACCAAAATAAAAAGCTTTGCACAGCAAAGGAAACCACCAACAAAGCAAAAAAGCAACCTACCAAATGGGAGAAGATATTTACAAATTATATATCCAATGAGGAGTTAATATACAAAACATAAAGAACTAACACAACTCAACACCAATAAATCAAATAATCTGATTAAAAAATAAGCAGAGGACCTAAATAGATGTTTTCCCAAAGAAGACATACAAATGGCCAGAAGACACATGAAAAGATGCCCAGTATCACTAGTCATCAGGGAAATGCAAATTAAAACCACAATGAGATATCACTTTATACCTATCAGAACAGCTAAAATCAAAAACATGAGAAATGTTCCAAGGATATGAAGAAAAAGGAACCCTCGTGCACTGTTAGTAGGAATGCAACCATTCCTATCATAGTGGTATAGCTACTATGGAAAAACAGTGTGGAGGTTCCTCAGAAAATTAAAAGTAGAACTACCATATGATCCAGTAATTCCACTACTGATTATTTACCCAAAGAATTCGAAAGCACTGATTCAAAAAGATATTCATGCCCCTGTATTTATTGGAGCATTATTTATAATAGCCAAGACATGGAAGCAGCCCAAACCCCAGTGTCCATTGATAGATGAGTGGATAAAGATGATGTGGTGTGTGCGTGTGTGTGTGTGTCTAAAGGAATATTAACATATATTTAAAAATATATATTAAAGGTTCTTAATAGAATATTAATAAATAATATTATATATATTATACATATAACAGAATATTACTCAGCCATAAGAAAAAGAATGAAATCTTGCCATTTGCAACAACATGGATAAACCTAGGAGTTATAATGCTTAAGTAAGAGAAGTCAGTCAGGGATAGACAAATACCATATGATTTCACTCATATGTAGAATTAAAGGAACAAAATAAATGAACAAAGAAAGAAAGGGACAAAAAATGAACTCTTAAGTACAGAGAATAAACTGGTGGTTGCTAGAGGGGAGGTGAGTGGGGAGATGGGTGAAATAAAGGGATTAATAGAACACTTATATTGATGAGCACTGAGAATTGTATAGAATGGCTGAATTATTATATTGTTCACCCGAAACTAATATAAGATTGTATGTTAATCATACTTGAATAAAAAATGTTGAAAAAAAGAAATACATAACTCATTGATGTTATGAGGATTAAGTGAGTTAATATAGGAAAAATAGAACTGTGTCTAGCGCACAGAAAGTACTCAGTAAGTGTTATGCTACTATCGTTGTTGGTATAAGCATCTCCTTAATAGGGAGAAGCAAAAAATGTCTATCAATGAACATGATACACTGAATCAAAAGAAGTATGACTAGATGAGCTATCTTGGACTTAAAATCAATATACTGAACATAAAATTGGTATACAGTATACTTCTTTTGTCTATTTTTGGGATTTTCTTTTTTTTGCCTTTAAAATCCTTTTGAAAAAGGCCAATATGATTCATCTCTCAAAAAAGAGAATTTTGCAAGAGAAAAAGAACTTCACTACATATAAGCTAGCAGAGGAAGAGAGTTAACAGTACAGTATGATGGCAGCAATCCCAGCTAGAAAAATCATGGAAACTTAATGGAGCTGGAGAAATGCACCTAGTAAGGATTACCATTTCCTCTTGTCAAGATTGGTTTCCTAGGACAACTGAAGCTATTTTTTAGTTTTTCTACAATTAAAAAAAAAAAACACGGAGGAGTCCAAAAACCTCACTTAAAATATGACTCAAAAAATGCTTCTTCCCAAGTGTCAGATCTTGGGCAGGGCTGCCCAGGTTGATCCCAGCTCAGTGTAGTCTCGCTAATTCTAAACAGAGATCTCAGGCCCCAGGCTATATGGTTCTGGGGCCTGCATTCTTATGAATATTCATCTAATCTACTTCTCTTCCATTTATCATTCTTCCAATTGGAAGGGATCTCAGAATTAATCTGACCTGATATCCATCCCACAAAGAATCTTCTCTGTACCATTCATTTACTTTTTCAAGTGCCAATTGCATGTTAAACTCACTGTGCTAGGCGTTGAGATAAAAAGACTAATAATGAGACAAAATTCATGCTCTAAGGAAGTCACAAGCCAGTTGGGGAGTGAGGCTGGCATAAAATTAATGATGACACTGCATGATAACTACCATGACAGGGATGTGGCCAAAATAAGTGGATGCCTAGAAAAGGAGCATTCAACCAAACCATGGAGACCACTTCTTCCGAGAAGAGATGATACTTGAGATGAGTGTTTCAAGATGAACAGAAGCTTGGCCAGGGGTGGTCAGACTTAAATAAATGGGAATGAGGAAAGAGCAGACAGCACTGACACTTGAGAGCATGGCATGTTCAGGTACAAACCGGGACAGCAGGAGTATGGGGGCTGAGGGTAGAAGGAGCACATGAGGGGTAAGAGATAAAGCCAGAGAGGCAGTAGCCAGGTCATAAAAGGTTTATTATATCAATAGTTTGAACTTTATCCTAATGGGAAGCCATCTATGGGTTCCATAACTGATGGAATAGCATGATGAGATGTGCATTTCAGGAAAACCACTCTTACAGAAGTGTGGGGAAGGATTTAAGGAGACTATGATGAGTCAGGAAAAACAGGAGAATAGTGTGACAAACCAAAGAAGAGATAATGAGACTCGATCTCAGGCAGTGCCAATGGAGATGAAAGGAAAGGGACACATAAAGAGGTAGCATCAGTAGGACTTTGCAAAGGACTCATGAGGGGTGAGAGCAAAGCAGAAGTCAAGAATGACTCCCAAGTTTCTGGCTTGAGCAACTGGGTGGTTGGTGCCCTTCACTGGTGTGGGGAATATAGGAGGAAGGACACATCTGCAAAGGGTGGAAAATGATAAAATAAATTTTGGATACACTGGTTTTGAGAACCCTCTGAGAAATTGAAATGGAGGTGCCCAGAGAGTCAATGGGTTTATGAATAAGTTGCTCAGGGGTGAGATCAGAGATAAGACATGGATTTTGGGGCCATGAGACTAAGAGTGGCAGTTGAGGCTAGGAAAGAGTATAAAGTCATGCCTGGAGTGTACAGTGAGAAAAGACGGTCTCAGGAAACCCTTGGGAAAAGGGAGAAGGGTCTAAGAAGGACCAGCCAGCAAGACATAAGGAAACCAGGAGGGCACGGTGTCATGGAAGGCTAGGGTAAGAGAATTTAAAAAGGAGGAAATGGTCGACAGGGTCAAATACTTCCCAAAGACCAATTAATATCTTGAAAGTGTCCTTTGGATTTAGCAACAAAAAAATTAACCTCAGTTGCCCAGAGGGAATAGAAGTCCAATGCTAGGGGTCAAAGGACATCTAGGAGATGAGGAAGTAGACATGGCAAATAAAGACTCTTCTCTCAAATACTTGGCTCTGAAGGAAAGGAGAAACACAGGGAAAGTAATCTAAACTACCAGAAAGTATCATCTAAGTTTCTTTTTATTCATTTTTTTGTTTGTTCATTTTTAAGATAGGAAAGACTTGAGGACTTTTATATCCTAAGGGAATAAAGGGTTACCTCTACCAGAAAACCTCCAGTGATAAGCACATAACATCACAAGGTATTTCATTCTGATTTTGGACAGCTCATAAAAAATCAACCATGGGTTAGAAGTTGGCTTCACTATTAATTAAGCTGAAATTGGCTTCACTATCCCTTCCACCCTTCTCTCTTCTACAGGAAGCCTTCAACTCTCAAGCCTATCCCCTGCCTTCCATAAAACATTATTTACTCAAAACAGAATATAGTCAGTTACTTGGATTTCACTATCCTGGCAGTATTCTGACAATCAAGTACAGTTTGTCAATATCCTTTTGAATATATATTTTCTCAAATTAGGCACAATACTACATATGTGATTTAAATAGCCAGTGGATAGAGAAATCCTTACTTCTCTGGTTTAGAGATTATACAGTTGACCATTGATCAACAATGAGCTTGAACAGCGTGGGTCCATTTATATGTGGGGTTTTTTTTTTTTTTATAAATACAGTAGAGTCCTGTAAATGTATTTTCTCTTCCTTATGGTTTTCTTAACATTTTCTTTTCTCTAGCTTACTTTATTGTAGGAATATAGCACATAATACATATAACATAAAAATATGTGTTAATTGACTGTGTTATCAGTAAGTCTTCTGGTCAACAGCAGGCTATTAGCAGTTAAGTTTTTGAGGAGTCAAAAGTTATATGCAGATTTTTGACTACGCGAGGGTTGGTGCCTAACCCACTGTGTTATTCAAGGGTCAAGTGTATTTTAAATTATATCATTACTCAAAAGCCTTTACTATTTCTCTCTGCTTTAACAGTGAAGTCTTAACTCTTTAATCTAAAGGTCAATGTTCTTGAGATTCTAGACACAACCTATACTCCTTTGAGCTTTTCTACAATGATTTGCTCTCTCTCATGTAGAATCCTGGGCTCTCAACAACATATAGTTGTTTTATTTACAGTGTCACAAAATTTACAGGAGAAGCCAGGGAATTTGAGGACTGTCATCACCACCATAGTTTCCCTTGAACCAGAAGTGAAATCATATCAGGACAGCATTTCCCACATCCTCCATGTGATGGAGCAGTCACTTTTTTTTTTTCCTCTTCTTATATCTCTATTACTTCTCCATATCATTTACTACCCTCAGGTCTGTAGATCTCACATCGATGTGATCCTTGCTGGTATACCTTCAACCCTCCTATTAGAATGAGTCCTTTAAACAAAAAATCCTCTTTTCACACTGTTTTCTTTTTTTTAATGTTTTTTTTATTATATTATGTTAGTCACCATACAGTACATCCCTGGTTTCTGACGTAAAGTTCGATGATTCATTAGTTGCGTATAACACCCAGGGCACCATGCAATACATGCTCTCCTTACTACCCATCACCAGCCTATCCCATTCCCCCATCCCCCTCCCCTCTGAAGCCCTCAGTTTGTTTCTCAGAGTCCATAGTCTCTCATGCTTCATTCCCCCTTCTGATTACCCCCTCTTTCTTTATCCCTTTCTTCCCCTACCAATCTTCCTAGTTCTTATGTTCCATAGATGAGAGAATCCATATGATAATTGTCTTTCTCTGCTTGACTTATTTCACTTAGCATTATCTCCTCCAGCACCATCCATGTTGCAGCAAATATTGAGAACTCGTTCTTTCTGATAGCTGAGTAATATTCCATTGTATATATGGACCACAACTTCTTAATCCAGTCATCTGTTGAAGGGCATCTCGGTTCCTTCCATAATTTAGCTATTGTGGACAACGCTGCTACGAACATTGGTGTGCATATGGCCCTTCTCTTCACTATGTCTGTATCTTTGGGCTCACACCGTTTTCTAGTTATAAGCTCAATATCCTAAAGTCTCAGGAATGTTTAGTATATTTGTATTCTGGTATTAAAATTTAAATACATATATAAGTATATATATATATATATACATATACATATTGCAATATGTTATATATATATAATACATACATGTATATATTTTTGCAGGCAATTGTATTTGTATTTTCCTACCTAAGGTGACCTAAGGGCATCTCCTTCACAAGGTGCTTCTTTCTATGTCACCTCTATGGCGCCCCACATATCTTGTTTTGGCTTTACTGGGATAATTTTCTCCTTCCACTTCAAAGTTCACTTCTATCTTTCTAGATTGATCAGCAAAGCTTTTTGTCAAATCTTCCCCAATCTTTATGAGATGCAGTCTCCCCTTACCAGGAGTCCATCATCCTGGCTCTGTAGCGTATACTCCAGAACACTCCTGAAAACACCATCTACGAGGGCAGCCATTTGTTTTTCAATGCCTCCCCTCTTTTCCATAGTAACTGCCTTCACATGGAACAAGAGATAAGGATACCACCTCTGCTTTTGAGTCTTTCAGTTCGCTACCCAGAACTTAAAGTCATTAGGAATGCAGTCTCAATTTCTTCCGAATGTGCCATTTGTTCCACACAGGAAGGAGTAAAACTGGGGGGGGGGGGGACAATTCATGGTCTTGGTAAGAGGTTCTTGGTAGGCTCTCTATAGTATCTTGGATATTGGCTCCGACCCCCTCCCAATTTCCACATCAAGTGTGTATAAAGTGACCTTCAAAACCCATGGTTGGGAGTTCTCCACAATATAACCTACCTTTCTTCTTCCTGAGAGCAGTCCCAAGAGCCCTCCCATCAGCTCATGCAACCATGGAGGGAATGTCCTGAATCCACTCAAATGGAATGAATGTCATGCAAGATCCAAAGGGTAAGATTGTCCTTCATTTCTCTGCTATTTCACATTCTTCCACTTGCCCACTTCATGACATTAATTTCTCTGCATTTTCCTGGCTTTCGTCCTCACTATTTTTTTTCATCCTGCTGAAGAAACTTTATCCTCTCTAAGAAGCTGGAGTGTGAAAAAGCATCTATTGAAGCTTTCCCACCTTTTCCTTCTGCTTGCATTTGCAGTTGCTATAATTGGTCACCGTGTCAGGCATGAAAAGAAAGAAGGAATGTACTCCAAAGATCACTACACCATCCCCTAGGCAGGAATATTTATTGGATCACCAAATGAACTAATGGTTTATCCTGGTTTTGCTGGAAATGCTCCTTGAAAACCCTGAAAGAATAAAGATATGCTTCCTTTCAAACTATGGGACATCTTAGAGGGTTAGAATATGTTTAATGCATGCTTCTCTTTGGCTCATGATTTCCTCAAGATGGAAAATGTTCTATCTCTTTAATTTCTCAAGGTGCCCGACACAGATTTGGTGGGCTTGAAAACTTATGAGTACTACTGTCTGACTCTGAGGGCAGGGGCTTTCTACCCCTATGGATTGCCTATTCTACCTGCCCTTGGAGCTCTAGTAAGTTAGCTGATTATACTTTGAAGATCTTTGATGGGTAAGATCACTGATAGGTCCACTAAAATGTTTCCCTTCCATTTTTGCCTATTGTGACCCCAAGACTCAGAGTAAATTTTTCTAAGTGTTTTCTATTCAAGTTTGAGAAAAGAGCAAGAGTCAGATAAACAACTAACCAGAGATTATTGAATGAGGTGCTTAATTGTGCCTATGTTTTTATATTTCTTTAAATCTTTCTTTAGATGGTCTGTTCTTTCAAAAATGTTACAAGAATGTTATTTCATATGCTTAGCTGCTTAAATGTGATTTGGTGCTTTGAGATTTTAGATAATATATGTTTGAGTGCAAATGATTGCTAATATTTTACTAAGCTAGCTTACAGAAAGTCTGGCATTCCGGATAATGAGGTCATAAAGCAGACCACTCACAGAAAAGGCACAGCTGCTGTCTAAACCATGGGCACTTGGGTACTTTCCTTCTGAGTAATAGCAAATATCTCAGGACAAAATAACAGTACCATACCCCATACTACCTCCCAGGCAGATGTGGACACATGTAGCCCCTGACAGTTACTCTGTGATGGGCAGCAACTGTATCTTATGCTTGTTTATACTCCTGATAATGACTATCATGCCACAAGAACATATATAAAAACATAAGTGTCTTTTAAAATCTGATTTACTCTATAGCCCGAGTTGTGTGACGAGTTTATATGCAACTTGAGTCAAGTATCTACCAGGACCAGACAGAGGTTCCCATTAGTGCCCAGGTCTTCTATTTGAGCACAGAGAATCTCAGTAACTTGGACCAGAAATATTTATAGAGACAGACCTCCTGGTGCCTACCTGGCCCCAGATTCTCCCCACCTGCCCGTCAGGAGCCTCCCCTGGCAGATGGTAAGTACCATGGCTCCCTTCCCATTCAGCTCAGCTTCCAGGTAGACTATTCGGAGAGTGCCATCTGCAGGATGAACTGAGGACCGTAAATACTTTATTTGTTTCCATCAAATGACAGTTGAATTTGTTTTAAATGTGTTCAAGAGCTCATAAAAATAAAATGTAAGGTCATGGTTTGCTACATTAATTCTTCCCAGATATAATTGATATTTACACTATTGTCTTAAATGTCTTTACATGAGCTCCAGAGTAGAGGCATGCTTGTTCCAGGACGTCACACTGCCCTCGGGCCTCTCCTTGTGGGTGGCCCGTTTCTCTGCTGGAGGGCTTGCTCTTTCTTGTAGAAGGGCAGCATTGCAGGGGTGCAACAGGTGCAACAGCTCCCTTCCTGCTTTGATTCCAGACAATTTTTTAACTTGAATACAGAGAACGGGTGCTCAGAATTGCCTTCTCATATCACCCTCAGGTCAAAGAACCATAAAATCATGACACTAGAAGAGATTCCTTCACTGAATCGTGACCGTCTGTAGTACTGCAACACGTAACCCCCCAGCCTCCTACTCCTGACCATTTGTGATGCCCTTCCTGACTAGATCTCCTAATCGGCAACCGCAAACAACAAGCTACAAGAGTTCCCATGCTTTGGCTCTGTAGCATTGATCTCTGACTCAAGAATTGTCCAATTCTGATTAAATCCACTCCTCCCCTCCCAGTGGCCCTCACTTAATTGAGAACAGAAGCAAGAGAGAGAGAGAGAGCACACCCTTTCCTGCCTGGACCATCTTGCTCAGCACTTAAGTGTGATGACCATGTTGCCCAGAGCAAAGCAGATCTGAGGCTGCTGTCAGTCCACCTGCCTTTGCCACAGCCAAGCTGGTTTTCCGATGTGGACTACCAATTCCAGGATGCTAGGCAGCTCCCCTGCCCACTCCTTCCCCAGAGTAGGGATGAGAAAACAAAACAGGACTTATTACCAGACTATGAGATTCTTCTCTGAAGACCGATTTATAGAGCAATATGGCAACTTCATGGCCCCTTGCTTATGTGTGCCCTTTGTTGTCCACATCTGTCCCCTTTCCAGAGGGAACACTTCGAAAAGCCTGAGCCTTTTAGAAGGTAGAACTCTCTCTCCTAAGAAAGACACTGTTTTATCTGAAAGCAGGGACAGGGAGAAGTGGATTATAGCAGGAGCTACTCATTGGCAGAGCCTCTGTAGTGTATGTCAAATGGAATGGCCACAGCAGCATCTCTTCCCCACTCCCCCCACTCTTTGTTCTGTACTTTTCAGGAGCAGACTGACACTCGGAAATGAATTTTACACTCAGGTCCTATACTTCAATGAGGAAGGGCAGCGTGGAGTTAGGATAAAAACATGACTCTGAGGTCAGACAGACCTGAGTTTGAATCCTAGCAGAGCCACTGACAGGCCAGATGATTTGGGCACACTGAAGAATTTTCTGAGCTTTAGTGTTATCTGCTATAGCACAAGACTAATACTATCCACCATTCAGGATTGGTGGGAGATAAAATACATAATGGAACCATAAGCTCTCAAAAATGTGTCCATTCTTTCTTTAGTATGAATTTAAGTGAATGTGTCTCTGCTACTGGTTGAAAGGCACTGTCCCATGTGAAAGGCTTATCAGGCATCAGGGAGAACGTAGGGGAGCACTTGAGAGAAGCAGGGTTAGAGTCTGGGTGGCAGCCAGGCTTGCTCAGTTGTAACAACACACAAAACAACAGCTCCCTCAAGGGCCTGTAACCAAGGCTGGCATTGCCTCTGAGGCTGCAGCAGGAAGCGGTGAGGGGTTCTGGCTGGCTCAGGGCTGTGGGTGGCTCTGGGGACGTCCTTTCTAAGTGAGGGAAGGCTGAGCCGCAGGATAGCCAAAGGGCAAGACCACCATAGCTATTGGGCAGCTCCATCCCAACAGACTGTCCCAGATACCACAACCCCGACTCTCAGTAGACAGGGAGTCCATGTGGCCCTCTCCCATCCTTTGCCCCCTGATAGATAGCAGAAGCACCCGGGATGCCTGGACATTCAGATATTTTGGGTCTGTGCTACATCCAGAGGCATATTTGGCCCATGTCTATATTACATTGGCGGAATCCAACCCATTCTCCAGAAGGTCTTTGTAGGGATGAGGCTTTTTTGTTCTTGTGGTGGTAGTAAAATATACATAACGTAAAACTTTTTAAGTTCCGTGGCATTAAATAGATTCCCGCTGTTGTGCAATCAGGACCACTATCCATCTCCAGAACTCTTAAATCTTGTAAAGTTGAAAACTCTGTACCCATTAAATAATAACTCCCTATTCCCTTCCCTGTCCCACCCCTGGCAACTTTGTCTCTATGAATATGGCTACTCTTGGTTCTTCATGTAAGTGGACTACTATTTGTCTTTTCAAGACTGACTTATTTCACATAGCATAACGTCTTCAAGATTCATCCATATTGTAGCATGTGTCAAATTTCCTTCCTTTTTGAGGTCAAATAATATTCCATTGTTTGTATAGACCACATTTTGTTTATTCTTTCATCTGGACACTTGGGTTGCTCCCACCTTTTGGCTATTGTGAATAATGCTGCTATGAACATGGGTATACAAGAACCTTTTCACATTCTAGCTTTTAATTCTTTTGAGTAGATATGTAGAAGTAGGATTGCTGAATCATATGGTAATTCTATGTTTAATTTTTTGAGGAATTGCCATACAGTGACTACATCACTTTACATTTCCACCAACTGTGCACAAAGATTCTATATGAGGCTTTCTTTATTCCATAGGTTGGGTCTAAGCCATCTGTATTCCCAGCTTGAGGTCACCAGTGACTCAATCTTTCTGGCACCTGCCAGGCCTCTCACTTTCCAGCACCCACTTGGAGCTTCCCTAGAGATGCAGTTTGCTCCCACCACTCTCTTGTCCTCTAGCAGATTCCTTTGGTTCTTGGCAGGGGCTCACCTTTGGCATCTACAGCTCACACGCAGTTTTGTCTGGGCCCAGTAGCCTCCCTGTCTGAGGGCTGGCCCTCTGCATAACACCCAGGGTGACACCCACCCTGAGGACTGCCCACATGGTGGGATGGGAGCCAGGCCTGGTTACAGCTGTGGCAAACACTAGCTTTGTCCCTCCTGCCCCATACTGAGCCCCCCGCAGATGGCCCTTCCCTGCTTCATTCTTAGGTCTTAGTTTCCACTGCAACTGACCATGTCTGGCAATATAACTGGACAAACTAGTATTTCATTTTGAAAATGAAGATGTTCAGGATCCATTAGAGAACTCCCCAAAAGAGAAATATTAGAGAGTTAATATAAAACTGGGGGGATGCAGGCTTAGAACAAAAAACCCCCTTACATCCCTCCACCATGAACTCAAATGGTCAAGGCCTCAGACAGCATCTTTGTATAATTAGATAAAAATGCCCTTTTGGGATCAGGTGTAGAGCCCAGATAAAAGACTGAGTATTATGCCATATTCTCTGGGCACGCTCCACCTTATGGATACATGATGTGGTAAACAGGTGTCGTCCCCTCCTCCGGGTCCTGGAAGACACACAGCTCTGCAAGCAGAGCTAATGCTGATTTTCAGCTCCCGCTTGCCCCTGGTGATAAGCATAAGCAGTAGCTCTGGGCTATTGATGTTTCTAGTGCCAGTTCCTTCTGCATTACCACCTTGTGGACAAGGCATGTACAGATCCTGCTGGCAGGAAGATTTTCTCTGAAGACCATAAACTAATCGTCTATTTATCACTCACCTAGTGATCCAAGAGCAGACAAGGGTCTCCTTGCATCAGGCAGGAAGGCAGCCCAGAAACCATGGGGCTATCAACTCAACATGCCTCACCAAATACCAAAGCCACAGCCCTGGCCTCCCTCATCCAGCTCCACACACATACAACCACACAACCACACACAGCGTCTCACCTGAGCCACCTCTTCAAAGTCATCGTGCCTCTTCTGCAGGGCCCGGGCTCGATGCAGTGACTTCCCAACTCCGGTGTGTTTGCTGAGAAAGGCCTCACCGTGGTTTTCAATCCAGTCCAACACCTGGTCAGAGAAGGAGGACAGAAACAATGACTCCCTGGCAGGAGGAAAGCCATGTGACAATATGAGGGACTGCCAGAGTCCTAGAGTTCCCATCCCCATCAGAAAGCAGCAGTCCGGCCCGACATGTTCAGCCCACCATGGATCCAGGGATTTCATTACTGTCGTTGGTCAAGCAACAGTCCCACCCTTAACTAAAGTCAACTCATCTTTGATCATCAGAATATCCCCTTGTTTTCCCAGGCTTAATTAGTCCATTATTTTAAACAAGTGACACAGACCATCAGGCACAGTTTAAGCCCCTCACTACCTTTACTCCACCCACATAAAATCAGGCACACTGGCAGAAAATTAGGCATCAGGTCAGGGCAGTTCCTTGGCCTTCACGACTTACTCATCCCCCACTTCAACATAAAAATGCTCACAGCAGAGGCAACTAGTCTTGGGGACCCTGCCTCCTTGCGGTTCTGGGACTCCCTTCCTAATCTCAAGAGTAAAGGCGGCACTGGTTAGTCCCCACCTGGCTGCTCCAGAGAGCGATCACTAGGACAGCTGTCCCTCCTGGCTTCCTTCCACCCTCCTCCTCCAATCAGCACCAACCACCCAACCAAATAAATGAAGGTCTTTACATCCTAAGGCCTTTAGTATCTTATGATTCTCTCCTGGAAAGAAGTGGAGACCCCACATTTTTCTAGGCTTAAAATCTAGTGATTTGGCTTAGGACATTTTCCTTGATATTTAGAGAAGCCGGAACAGACGGAGCTGGACCAGTAGAGGGATGAGGGAGGGGATGCTGAGAAGGTGAGAAAATATGCTGTCCTGAGGGGCACTGGGTGGGGGAGTGGAAACCCCTTAGTAGAAGCCTTGAAATGGAGGGAGGACTAAAGCCTTTAACATTCACGCTGATGGCCGAACAAACACGTGTGCCTCCCAGAGAGAAGGGAAGCAGTTCACCTCCTGGTCTCTGCAGAGGTGGTGCTCAATAAAGGAGGTGGCCACAATTAAATCAGTTAGCGTGTACAGCCATGCACCTGTGAGAGATCCTGCCAAGACAACTGAGCCCACTCTATTCTGGCTATTCTGGACTTAACCTGAACATTTGGTTAATGATGTAGTAGTCTTCTCAAGTTCTAGAAGGACCTTCTGGAAAAATGACTTAGAAGAACTGGGCCTGTTTAAAACGATGTTTTAGGGGTGCCTGGACGGCTCAGTCAGTTAAGCACCTGCCTTCGGCTCAGGTCATGATCTCGGGGTCCTGGGAGTCTGCTTCTCCTCTCCCTCTGCCCCTCCCTCCTGCTCTTGCAAGTGCATGTTCTCTCTCTCAAATAAATAAATAAATAAATAAATAAATAAATAAATAAATAAATTCTTAAAAATAAATGAATAAAAGGATGCTTTAGTCCATTCCTCTGTTTCTTCTATGGATTGCCCTGCGGCAAGCAGACAGACCAAATCATTCCATGGACTACAGGCATGGGAGTTCTGGCTCCAAAGAATCTAGCCTTTGGCTTCACTTCCTTTAGCACTTGAAATATATTACACCTACAATTGTGCCAAGTATGGAAGCCTTCAAAGTCTTCAGTGACACTATCACAAAGCCCACAACAAGATTGGTATTAGGTCAGAGAAATGTACATACGAATATAAAAATGAGATTTAACAAACATCCACGTAACAACACTGGAATATCAGATAATTGCCCATTAAAAAGGAGAAAAGAAAGGCTTCTTAGAAAATGACTATATAAACATAGGGTGTAGAGATTTAAATATTTTAGATAACAAATTCTGGCAATATATGTTTTTAATATTCCAGAGGCATGTCTGTGAAAAGAAACTGCAGTAGTAAATGAACTGGATTTTTACCTTTTGCAAACACTGCAAGGCTGCACTGAAAGGAAGTCTAAATGTTCCTTTCTTAGAAGAAAGAAGAGCCCACATCTGTCTAGAATTATGTATGGGGAAATTTCAACAACAACAACAAAAATCAGGAGAGTGCATTTTTACTTGACTTGACACAACGTGATCTCACAATTTTCTGTTGTAAAGAGGAGGACGAACAGCAGCATGCAAGGTCAAAGATAAATATTTTTAGTCACAAAGTTTCCCCTGTATTGTGTACCATGGACAGTGCAGTTTTATAATTTTTATACATATTTAAACTTATATTAATCCCATGAAATGAAACTTATGGATAATTTTGATTATTTTTATATACAAAAGAGCTGTCTTGTGGCTTTTCATGAATGCTTCGGAATTTATTACAGAGTTTCAGATTACAATTATTTTTTTTTATTTAGTTGTGAGCAGTTAAGTGTGACCTGCTTGTCTGGCAGTGTTTTAATGAGTTTACTTTATTTCATTTCATTTTGTATCTCTAGCTTTAATAAAATCTGTTATGCTAAAACAAATTGGCTTAAGAGGGACGCTATCCCTCTACTAGTTCTCAAATGATTAGCTTTTATACTCCCTGAGGGTAATTTCACAACTTGTAAATTTCTCTTAAAAAGCAATTTGTGTTCTATTTAAGTTCTTTTGCTTTCTTTAAAACGTCAATTCATTGTCTGTTAATGACACTTAAGTTGACTTAATTAGCTTTACCTTAACCTCTTAAAAATCTATTATTCATATTCGATAGGCTTTTATTAGTTTAAATATAATTTCGATTGCTCTGTGATATTATATTGCCTCCACTTAGTCCAGCTTCTGTTATCAGAGCGGACGTTGTGGGGAAGCCCCGAGCAACCTCAGTGAGGATACAGCGCCTATGTGGAAATCAGTTTAACAAAGAAAAAGGCAAATGATTTAGGATGTGAACAAAATTACTTTGATAATCCATGGAGACTGAAAAGTACCTGAGGATAGAGAAACATAATCACTATATGAGGTATTGTTTAAAATGCTGATTTCTGAGCATTTTGTTCCAGACAGTTCATTTAGAGCCAGCCTTACTTGACACACACATTTAGACCCCATGCTCTCTTGACCCTGATTCCATGGCCCCCAATCCTGGGAGTACAATCTAGCTTCTCCCCTAGACTGTACAGCAGAGAATGTGCTTTCTGAGCAGACACCAGCAGTGCCTGTTAATTACATTACACCCCATAAATTAAAGTGCAGCGCTGGAAAACTGGATATCCCACAGTTTCTGGTGCATCCCAGACTCGGGACATCACTGGTTGAAGAATAAATTGCATTTCTAGCCAAATCCCTGGAATCCTACTGAAGTGCATGCACCCATCAAGGTATCCCTCATTAGCTATCCCTGTTTAACTTCTCTCATCTACAAAATTTTATTTAAAATAATCAATTATTAATTGTAGTCAAGATAGTACAGGATGATAGTTAATAATACCTACTAGTGGCCTTGAGTTGGTATTCATGTGTTTCCAACACAGAAGGTTTTATTTTTTAGTTTTTGCCTGCGGGTTCTTCAGGAAGCAAAGCACAGTTGAGATGTGAATATCACTGGATTCAAAAAGATACTTATTAGTCTTATTGTGCCCTAGTGCTGGGCACTGGAACAACCCAGAATGCAGTATTAAACAAGGCAGGCAGGGCCCTGACTCTGGAAACTCAGTCTATGTCGGGAACAGGTGCTGGGCAGGAGATCACACAATTGGTCATTAACTGCAATGGTGAAAGTGCCAATGGTCAGGGAAGGCCTCTCTGAGGAAGTGAGGTGTAGCTGAGCGCTGAGAGAGAGCAGACTTAACCAAGCTAGGAAGGAAAAACATCAGCATGGCCTGAGTAGGGGTAAACATGTAATGAGCCCAGAGAAGGCAAGAACTAGACATGCAGAGCCCTGGTGTGCCCAGTCAGACTCCAGGGCTCATCCTAAGAGTCACCGAAGGGCTGGACTGCGTTTAAAAGTTACTACTTTTGCTTTGTGGAGAATCGGAGGAAGGCAAGAGTAGAGGTGGGGAAACAGGACGTTACTGCAGAACTCCTGACAAGAGGTGATGGTGGCTTAGATGAGCCTAATGGCAGTGGCCATAGAAAGACAGGTGTGAGTAATATTAGGGGAGAGAATGGCCAGGATTTGGTGGTTAAGTGTGGGGACAACAGAGGGGCAGGTGGAAGGCTGACCCCCTGGGGCATGGCTTGAATAACTGCATGGAAGGAGGATCTGGTCACTGGTGCAGAAGCAAATGAGTTATGAGGGACAGAACAGAGATAACAGATTTTTCTTGTGTTCTTTCCGTTTTCATACTCATGCTCTGGTTCTGATAAATGACAGTGATGCCTGTGAACTTGAGTGGGAAGTAGCACCCCATGATCGTTGTCAATCTGATTCTGGCAAGATGTGCTCTTAGTTTCAGAGGAGCAATTTTATACACTCAGGTTTAAAAATAAGTTATCAGTTGTTAATATAGTTGGATCCTAAAATTAACAAATTAGGGATACCAAATCCATTTGAAAAACACAAACTTAGGCTTAAATGGAATTAATCCGTGCATTCTTGCAGGGGCATTTCACTGGGATACAGTTTTCGAGGGGCCCCTTAACCTGACATGTGAAGTCCTCTGTGGCCACTCCACCCCCTCTCAACCCCACCTCCAGTGAGTCCCTAGCTCACCCCTGAACACCCCCAAAACTGCTTCTTGCTTCCTGAGTTCTGCTTTCACTACTTTTAACTTCACTTGAAATGTCCTTATCCTTCCTTCTCCCTATCTCCGCCTCCTGGCCTCCTTCCTACTCATCCTTTAAGCACCATCTCAAAATCACTAGTTCTGGGAAATGCTTCTCTTTAATAACCCACCCAGGCTGGGGTGGTGTCACTCTTCCCTGATTCTGCTCAAACCACAATTACTGTCTCCAGGCCTGTCTCTCCCACTAGACTCTGACCTCCTTGTGATTCCCCGACTCACAGCACAGCGTGGTTTGTTACACTCACAGCACAGCATGGTTTGTTACAACACGTTGAACGGCACTCAACTCCAGCTCATCCCCACCACACGGCTTTGGGGTGAACGTGTTAGCTCCATGTTCCCCTTCCTCACTCTGGCATAGAGCCTCTCTCAGTCTGCACCCAGGGTTCTCCCCTTGTGTGTCTCCACCCTCTCCACTGAGCTCAGAGAGTGTGGGACTTTCACCACTGTATCCTACCCCTCCACCATGCCGAGCCCCCCGCCCCCCGCATCCCTGCCAGCACTGCACATGCAGGAGATATCCAACCAATGCTTATAGCCTTATAGCCGTGAGCTGTCAAGTGCAAATTTGGCTGAGGCACCTGCCCTACCATCTTGAGAGAAGCTGTACCACCTCATTCAGGAGGAGACCAGATCCGTACCGTCTTTGGGAACAAAAACCCAGGACTTCTGGCCCCTACAGCAGGCGGACAGTCTTAAAAACAACTTGTAAAGCTCTTCCTCCTTTCTTGCATCCCAACTGTTCAATTAGAAATTTGTCCTTTTCCAGAACAGTCTTTTCCAGGAGAGAAGCTCACAACCGGAATCGGATGTGGGAGCCAATCTAACAGTCATTATATATAATTCCTTAATCGCCCCCTTTCTTCCTCATCTAATTGTGTTTATTCCAACGAGCACACAGTCAAGGCAGGGCGCTTTTCAGGGTAGGAGACAGTCCTTTCAAGCTGCTAAAGGGGAGAGAAAAAGTCCTTTTGAAGAGAACTGTTGATATTTTTTTCTGAACAGTGGCCATGAATGCAACTGAGTTGATGGGAGAAAATCGAGGGCCTAGCTGCTTGCTGTCCCAGGACTCTTGATTTTTTAAACTCTTCTAATGTGATAGAATCTTAGTGTTAGAGGAAATCCACAGGGTCATTCAGCCCAATGCAGGACGCCCCTGCACTTAGAGATATACACCTTCAAAGTTTTAAGTTCTTATCTAAGATCTACCTACACATAAAAGTATTTTGGGCTCCTAAAGCATCAGTAAAATGTGGCACCATCTTGATTAGCATAACTTATAGACCCCATCCTTGGGATCAAGAGGGACCTGGCTCTGATCCCAGCTCTGCCCCTGATCCCAGCTCTGCCCCTAACCAGCTATGACCCAGCTGGGTGTACGCCTTCTCCTCTCTGGACTTCACTGCCTCAAATGAAAACACTGGATCAGACCATCTCCTTAAGTCTTCTTCCACTCAAATATTTCGTTATTTTTTTATATGGAGGGTACAGCAGCTCCTCTCCTCAGAAGATGAGATTACTGTCTGTGGAGGGTTTGCTCTTTATTAAGCACTAGGTCAGGGCATTTGACTCATCACCTCATCTGTATCATCTCACCCCACTGCTTAGCTGCAAGCCTGAGAATCTTTCTTATTAACCCTTTCTTGTACACTGTTTCCACCACAACCACAACCAGTCCAAGCCACCATCTTTCCTCCCTCGCCCCGTAGCCCTCTAAAGCAGTCTTCCTCCTTAGACTCGTAACACTCCCATCCACTCATTAGCCAGACCTTTTTCTTTTTTAAAATTTTTTAAAAAAAGATTTATTTATTTGAGAGAGAGAGAGAGCACATGAGAAGGGGGGAGGGGCAGAGGGAGAAGGAGAAGCAGACTCCCCACTGAGTGCAAAGCCCAAAGCAGGGGTAGATCCCAGGACCTGGAGATCTTGACCTGAGCCGAAGGGAGATGCTTAACGTACTAAGCCACCCAGGTGCCTCAGCCGGACCTACTCCTTTAAACATAAATCAACTTAACAACATTCTCTTTACTAAAAACTCTACCATTGTTTCCTACTACACTTAGAAAAACCAAATGCTCTTCATAGCTTATAAGGTCTGCTTTGATCTGGACCCTTTTCTTCAAACTTCTTACCCTTTTGTCCTGCTCTTTATTCAGTGGCCACTTTGGCCATTCACCCATTTTCGGGAATGCACCCAGCTCATTCTGGTGTCAAGCACTGCATAGATCCCATTTCACATGCCTGGAGCCTCTTCTTAAACATATCCCCCCCAGCTTATTCATTCAGCATTCTGCTCATACGTCACTGGCTATCACTACATGACGTACTACATATCCACGTGTTTGTGGTGGGGTTTTCTCTCTACCTCCTGAATGTAAGCTCCACGTGGGCAGAGGCTTTGTTTGGTTCACAGCTGGGCTCTCAGAGAGCACTTGCTGAATAAATGAGTGAATGAACTCCTCCCATCTGATTTGAGAACTTCCTGTGTGATTAAAGGAAATGGAGACAATTTACGAACACATGTGGAATCAGAATCCCTCAACAGGTGGCCCCTGATCAATCATCTTATTCGAGACCAGTTACTAAGCTGGTGTCATAGTTTGATCCACAGGAAAACAGGCAGGAAGTTTTTGTTGTTTTAAGTAAACTGAAGAACTCCTCCCCTCTCAGCAACTTCCCCCAACCCGCAGCCTCCTTGCTCCTCAGAAAGCCATTATCCTGAGACCAATGAAAAAGGGCGCACACACAAGCAGCTGCCTACAACACACTTTGTTCTGCTAAGGCCTCCAGTACTCACAGTGTGTGAGAGTACCCAAGACAGTTCACCATAGCATGATTTCTTTCTCCCGGCACAGCACCGTGATTGCTAGTTGTGAAGGGGAGGGCTCACACAATGCCAGCACCACCCGCTCCCACTGCCTGAGCCTAGAGAACATGTAGGCGCCACTTGAAATGCCCAATTACTGGCAAGTCATTTTCTGTCCCTTCTTTGGAACAATCATGATCAAAATAAATGTCTGCTTATGGCAGGAGAAGCCATCATTTTTCTGAGAAGTATAAGCTGAAACTCATTAGCAGGTAGCGTCTCTTCTCCTTCCCCTGAGAACTGTAGTCCCTTCACCTGACAGACCAATGCTGGGTGGAAGCTGGCCAGGAGACCTGAAGCCCCAAAGTTTCAGCTGCCTCACCCTGCAGCCCTCCACTCCCAGTCAGCCCACACCTGTGCCTTCAACAGAGCCAAGGCTGGGGTGATGGGAACTTGGCTTTGTCCTTGACACCTCCCTGAAAGGATCTCCTTGCCCTGGTGCCTGGATGCCTATTTATGGTGTAACCGTACTTCTCATCACCAAGGCTTGGATCGCTTAAGTCAGAAGTTCTGGAACTTGAGAATGCTTAAGAATCACCTGGGGTTCTTTTTAAAACATAGGGAGGAAGTTCAGGACAACCCTCCCACCCCATGCAATGTGCCACTTCGGGCATGTGGATTATTTTGAGCTGAAGGCACTTTGAGACCCTGTGGCCTCAAGAGAAACTTTGTATCCTCCCTTAACTACACTGAAGAATCTAAATTGCAGGGCTTTCCCAGAATAAGGGTTATTAGCAAAGATAAATTTTATCTGAGTGACCCATCTGTACGGGAGGGCAAACATCTAATTACCAAACATCTGCTCTTCTTAAGGCCCTGTGAAGTGCATTCCTTTCCTCTGGAATCCCAGACCCCTACCCCCTTTTCTCCTTAGTTCAGAATGACATATATACCTTTTGCCTGTCTTTGGAATTTCCATGTCTCTGTGGATTCCCAATACGCACGCCTATTAAATTTGATTTTCTCCTGTTAATCTGTCTCATATCAATTTGATTGTTGGTCCAGCTAGAAGAGGAGACAGCAATTCTTGCCCCCGCAAGAAGGGGACAGGGAATTCTTGCTCCCTGACGATAGGCACCACCTTACCTACAGATTCTGGATCAAACAGTATAGAACAGGGCTGGATAATGTGTGCTTATATCACGTTCCCCACTCTGAGCAGAGATTTTAATGCCAGGGGTTCAAGGACTACACTTTGAAAATCACAGTTCCACATTTGCACTTGACATCTCCCTTGTTTTCTCAAATCTACCTTTGCCTCATTCCCTAGTTCCTGCTCTCTGGCCACGGGAGTACTGTGGCTCTCAGAAGCTTCTTGCTCCAACTTAGCTTTCTACCCACCCCAGATCACCTCAGACCTTGACTCTAGGAGCATGTTTTCTCAGCTCAAATCTTTGATTAGCTCCCCACGGGTGACACAGTAGGAACCTTTTATTCTTTAGCCTGGTATCCAAGGCTTAAGAAATAGCATGTTGAGGTCAAGGACAGGTTGAGAATAGGGGTTATCAGAAAGAAGAGACCCTGGATAGTGGTTGTCTTCTCCATCATTAACATAATAATAAAAAGGTACTGAGGACAGTAAAAGTACTTAAAATTCCCAAGGACCAAGAAAGCCCTGAGGCTTAGTAACTCCTGGGAGGGGACTTCTCTCACCGTCTCTCAGGCCCCACTAGCCTCCGAGCCCTGCCAGATGGAGGCACGCAGGTCCTGCCTTAGATGGTGCTCACCATGGAATGACTATTTTTCAATCAGAGAAGAGTTTGCATTCAGAAAACCAAAGCACCAAGGGAGAGACCAGGGTGGGGAAGGGAGGAGAGGAAGGCAGAAAGTAGGGCAAAGAGGAATGGGGGGGTTTAAAGGTTTGGGGGGAAGAGGATAGAGTGTGAGGGGTACTAGACACCCAAGCAACTCCCAGGCAGGAGGGTCTAAGCATGTCTGAGGCAAGTGTCTAGAGCTCACTCCCCCACCTGGCCAATTCTAGGTGGGGAGTACTTGGAGAAGGCGGGAACAGACCCTTCAGTGCCAGCCTCCTAGGACAGAGAGAGGAATAGAATGCTCCCTGTAAGATCAGCAGCCCCGGAGATGCTAATGATGAGGATGTTTCCCTACGTTCACTGTAATCAGAAGGGAGCAGAACCGTCCCTTACCCCCCTCCCTATCTCCCCCGGTGCAGCTGAGCCTCAACCCTGCTTTCTTTCTGGGTGTTCACCCTGCCCAAAGAACCACCTGTCATCTACTTGAATGTATTTTGATGGATTGCGACCATCAAATAACTTAATTGAAAACTTGACTACTGCTTAACACTAGCATGGGCAAATGGATATTATTCAAGATGTAAACTACAAAGAAAAACACCAGCAACGCTGAGTTAAGATTGTATAAAACAAATGAGAATGGGTAATGTCTGTTCTAGGGAAATTTGTATCAGAGAGACAACTATAGAAGGCAGTTTTACAATCATGCAACAGATGGGAAAGAGTGTTTGGGTATGAGTATCACTTGTCACCTGTGGATCTTACTGGACAAGCACTTTGAGGATGAATCTCAGCTGTGGGCTACATGACCTTGGGCAAGTATCATACTCTGGGACTCTACCAGGGCCCTTTGAGCAATGACATTCCATCACTAACTTACAAACCCCTTAAGGGCAGGGCCTGGTCTCTCTGCATTCCCATCACCTAGCATGGTGCCCCACGGCATAGCAGAAAGGCTAAGAGCAGGACCCAGAAGTCACGCGGACTTGGATTTGAATCCTTACTCTGCTACTAGCTGTGTGACCTTATGCAAGTTTCTTTATTTTTTTATTTATTTATTTATTTTTTTTTTTAAAGATTTTATTTATTTATTCGACAGAGATAGAGACAGTCAGTGAGAGAGGGAACACAAGNTTTTATTTATTTATTTTTTTTTTAAAGATTTTATTTATTTATTCGACAGAGATAGAGACAGTCAGTGAGAGAGGGAACACAAGCAGGGGGAGTGGGAGAGGAAGAAGCAGGCTCATAGCAGAAGAGCCTGATGTGGGGCTCGATCCCATAACGCCGGGATCACGCCCTGAGCCGAAGGCAGGCGCTTAACCGCTGTGCCACCCAGGCGCCCCCAAGTTTCTTTAACCTTTCTAAGCCTCAATTTTCTCACCAGTAAGATGGGAACCAAACTATCCCCTGCCTCGGAGGGAAGATAAGTAAGAAAAGGCAAGAAAAAAGATTAGATGCTCAATCATATGTACTCAGAAGGATGATGAACCCTGAACTTTAAACCACACAACTTTTACAGGCACATTTAATTCCAGTAACAAAATCTCAGGGTTGGACTCCAACCTCTGTCTGATGTTTGTATCCTCAATGACACATACCCAGTAAGTAAGCAGTTGGCATTTCAAATTTTGCAGGTGGTTCTCCCTTGTGTGTGTTCCCTGATCTCTCTGGGACTACACCCTGAGCACTTTCCTTCTTGGACACTTTAATCCTTTCTTATAAGAAGAGTTCATTTCTAGACCCATCATCATTCTGGTCACTTTCTTCTGACTAATCATTCTGTGTGCAACCCAAAGCTCATCTTTTATTATGCAAAGCTGTCAATTGGATCATACACCATCCACACTGCTTTAGTACGATTAAGGGGGCACAGTCACTGTAGCCAGTAAAAGACTGAATATCCGCAGTTTAAAAAAATTACTCTCAAATCCTTTTTACATATTCTTTGGCAGGCAGGAGCTGACATAGTAAAACCTATAATTCTCCATGTGAGGCTCCAGAAAAGCTGATAGAAACAGGTGAGATTCATTTGTAGTACAGGAACTATGGACTTTAATATTAATACAGTCATTCAGAGGGAAAGTCACTGGGCCTGATAAATTCTGCCATCACTGCCCCTCACTCGCTCACCTACCTGGACTGCTTAGAAGACATTGTTTTTAAGGGAGGGCCTTGGAGCCTCAAACATCACTGTCCCGCCCACACCACCGAGAGCACTCCTCACCCCTCCTGCCTTACCTCCCCCCTGCCCTGCCAAGAGTGGGCACCCAGTTAGACTCCCTCTTCCCTGTCCCCTGGCTGTCAGCTCTCTGCTTCCTGGCCTTCCCCAGGAACACCATCTCCATCTCCTCTGCCTCAGCTCCAAGAACCACTGCCATCCCACTCCAACCAAGGGAACCTTCCCTGCTCTGACTCCATCAACCATCGTTATTTTGCTTCTTTGGCCCTGAACCCGGACAGCCGTGTGCCATTCATACATCCTTCGGTGCATATGTCTTCTCTCAAGCGAGGGACCTTACTCCCAGCACAGGGCCTTGCACTCAGGAGGTGTACTAAAACGTTTCACCAGTTCATTCTTCCAAAAAACAGAGGGAGAAGACTCAGGTTCTGGTCCTGGCACTATATTAACAAGCTGTGTGGTCACGGACACATTATTTCACATCTCTGGACCTCAAGTTCCTCTATCATATTGTAGGTTAGACTAGATGGTCTTTCAGGTCTTTGACAGCTCTGAGATTTTCTCACTGAATAAAACAGAACTCGGCAGACCCCCAAAGCAGTCTCTGTTGTCCAAACAGGAGACTCACGCTGGGGTCCCAACAGCACGAGCACCAGGGGGCGCCCAAGTCCCACTCAGAGGATGTGACTAAGGAGCCTGATAAGGCTGATGGAGGCTTTACGACCTGCTAGACAGCCAGGGTGCGAAGGCTTATACTTGTCTCTCATTCAGTCCACTGAGATAGGTACGATGATCATTCCTCTCTTAGAGGTCACAAAGCAGAAGCACCAGAGGTGAGACTGGGACTGCCCAGTCCCAAGGCCGAGACTTGAAGAACAGGCTGCACTCAGGTGTCTGACTGCAGAGCCAGTGTTCCCATGCACGGTTCTGTATTCTTCCAGCCAAGGAGGCTTGCTCACAAGCTCTCCACTAAGGCTGCTGAGTAAACATCTCTGGACCCCCAATGTGCTCAAGAATCTTAGATCCAGGCTATATGGTTCAGTCAATTCTCTCCTCCCTCAAGACACCAACTCTGACTTCTCATGCTTCTGCCTATAACTGTTCCATCAATACTCTGCTGCCCTGCGTACGGAATGGCATATTCTGGTCAAACTGTTCTATTTTCGGATGGGTATGTCTTGAGCCATTCTAACGAACCAGGCATCCTGCCAGGACGTAATGCGGTGCAGTTCCAGGCCCACTGCAGCAGACGGAGCTTTCTGAATCCCTGATGAGCACCGCATGTTTTGTGAGCACTGAGGCTGTGTCCCTGCATCCTCTACTGTCAATACCTGGGATCCTCAGGACTTTCACATCACTGCACCTGCAGGCAGACTCCAGCTACTCACGAGCAACTCCTGGGTGGGCCTGGAGAAACACGAACTGGGGGTCCTCTGACGATAATTTCAGCTCAAGTCAGCAAATCTAAAGGGAACCCCAGCTTCATGTCAGCTGTAGCCAAGAGTTGTAAGGTGCACACAGAACCAGCAGCCATGGTTTCTACTCTCAAGGAGATATGGAATAGATGAGAGGAAACATGCAAAATAAAGACGATGCACATATGAAGTTTCTGGGAGTCAGGAGACCAAAGCCCAAGTCTTTCACCCTAACTGTTGAGTGCGTTATGTCCAGAAGCCTTCTGAAAGCACCAGCTCAGACACCCTCTGGGCACCTCATAAGGTTCTATTTGCTTTTATTCAGTACCAACAGTGTGATTGGTATGGTAGAGATGAACTGATAGCATCTCAATTCCAGAAATACTCATTTTTACGAGCATGATGTAGAATGGCCCCAGGTATAGGTTTACTAGACTTTCTTCCTAGCTTTCGTGTGGATGCCATGGTGGCCACACAAAAGTCTGGCTGTTCCCAGACAGTCCAAGTCTGGATGCCACCTTCCTTTTGGGGAGGCCTTTTGCCTGCCCCCTCGCAGCCCCTTGGTCCCCTCTCCAATGCCCACTCTGGTGCAATGGCCGTGGAAACAACAGGAGGGCAAAGAGCACACCAAGGACACGGCACAACCAGCAGCCTGGTTACCTCCATGAGCCACTCCAAGTCCACTGAAATAATAACAGCCCCATGTGTGCCTCCGGAGGCTGGCACCTCACTCTGCCTCAATCACAGATGGGCTCCATGCTCTCTTGTGCTCCAGGATGATGTATTTATCTGGACAGTTCCAGATGGCAGGAGTAGGCAACGGATTCATTTGCTTTTCCGTTCCCGGCAGGCCCCACAGGGGTTTTGGAGTTGGGGCCAACACATAAATGTCCATCTCTCCTGAGGCTGTGTCGCCTCTAATGACTCAATCACTTGCCCCAGCCTGGGGTAGCAGGGTGGGGGTGCCTGTGACAAAGTTAGGACAGCCCAAGACTTGGAAACACTCCCGAAGGCCTGTCGACTCCCACGACTGGTCGCAGGGTGAACCCCCTCCCAGAGGGTGTCACAGCCAGTGATGGGATGCNTCTAATGACTCAATCACTTGCCCCAGCCTGTCGACTCCCACGACTGGTCGCAGGGTGAACCCCCTCCCAGAGGGTGTCACAGCCAGTGATGGGATGCCCTGCTCTCCCTCCACCCTCCCTCTGTCTCAGGGCACCTAGCACTGGGGTCCCTCCTAACAGCAGCTGTGAAGAGGACCACACTCCAAAGACCTGTCCAGCTGGCTCTCGTGTTCCATGTATATTTCGATACACTTTTCAATTACAACTGGCCAATTCTATTGAGGGTATAGAAGGAGTGTGAAATGTTATTTTATATGTAGAAACTTGAAATTAAGTGCTGGCCACAGAAAAGTCTGATAGCATGAGTGCCCCCACCTTTGCCTCTCACAGTGAAATCAGCAGGGAGGTGACGTTAAGCTCCAACTTCAGTCTCCAGCTCCCCATCCCCCAGAGTATCCACACTAGAGCAAAGGTCCCAGGGAGACAGACAGACAAAGTATGAGGGAAAAAGGATGGGCTATTTCATTCAAAACGGTATTCGTGGCAAGACTGTCCTTTCATGGTCAAAACATAACCATTTCTTTATCGTTTATGGTAAAGGGAAAAGCTATGACTGGTATAATAATACAAAAAGACAGATTAAGTCAGAAATAACCTCTAATCATTAATAGCCCATGTTTTAAATCTCATTTGCCAAGTAAAATCTTGCCGAAGAATCCCCTAAAAGCCCCCAACCACACCCCGACGTCAGCAGACCACCTGCCTCCCTGATTGAGAAGTGAGCTCACAGTGTACGGTCCAGCCCTGTCAGAGCTCAAATAAATCCCCAGGCCCTGGAGTCATCTAGAAAGCTCCGGGAGCTCCAGTGAGGGTCAAGCTCTCCCCAAAGAAAACCATGCCATGTCACCGCAAGGAGGCGCTCTGCCTCCGACCTTGTCTCCTTCCCCACACCAGAGAGTGTGCAGGCCTGTCTGTGAATTCGGCAGGAAGTCCGGATGGTACGTGGCGGGGCGGGGAGAAGGGGCGGCTAGGGCGGAATGGCCCTCTTCCCTCCATCCGTCAGGGGTTCCCAGGCCTGATCGCCTGGGTCAGGGCCTGCCTGGGACGGGTGCCCCTCCGGGGAAGCAGCCGTTACCTGCTGCACGTCCTGCTGGAAGACGCAGAGCTGCAGCCGCTGGTGAAGCCGCACCTTGCGGTGCTGCCAGATGCTCTCAAGCCGCCGCTGGTGGTGCAGCACCTCGTGCACCACGTCCAGCACCTGGTGCACTGCCTTGGAGTAGTTGGCGGTGGCCGTGAGGGACTCAGCGTTCCCAGGGCTCAGGGGACGCTGCAGCACATCCAGCAGAGCTTTGCCATCCTGGCTGACCTGCAAGAAGGAGAGGTCAGATCGAGGGAACCAGGGAGCGGTGGGGCACAGGGAGGCAGGAAGAGTTGGCCCCAGGGATCTGGCGTTAGGACGCAGAATCCCATGACACCCAGGGCAAGTGCCAGCCAGGGCAGCCCTGGTGCTCCGCCTGCGGCCTGGGGGAAAGCAGAGCATCTCAAATCCTGGGAGAGGGGAGCTGCTGAATCAGTGTCTCTCTCCCCCTTGAATCGGGCAGGGACTCTGCCTTGGTCATCTGTCCCCAGAGCTTAGAACAGTGCCTGCTCCACTGTGTCTGATGCATACTTGGACTGATTCACTGGGTAGGTCAAGCAGCAGAACTTCATTTCAGAAACGAAGCAAAATATAAATGGATGCCATAAACTTCTCTCCCTCCTTCACTTCCTGTACCTAGCTCTAAACTTCTAGATGTGTGACCGCAGGCAAGTTTCCCAACCTCTTTGGACCTCAGTTTCCTTTTCTGTAAAATAGGGGTAGGAATGGGACAACCTCACAGAGCTGTGCTGAGGACTGAGTGAGTCAACACAGGGAGCGCTCAGAACGGGGCCCAGCAGGGAGGACTGGTTACTAATTCTATTTTTACCATCAGCATCTTTACCATCATCACTTCTCTCTCCTGTCTTCCTTATTCCTCCTCATTTTCTTTCTTTTATGTTTATCCTTCTTTTGCTCTCCTTCTATACAGCTTCCTTCTTTTCTTCTGAGAGTGGTAACATCCCCGTCTTTCCAGAACATGCAGGGTAAGGGAGGGACCCTTAGACTGTAGACACAATAGCTATGCTCTTGTGTTCCCCAACATTCACCCTCATTGCTGAGACCCATGGGGGTGATGTTCCCTGTCATTCCTTCTTGGAACCTTGGTACAGTTACAGGCACCAATATTTCTGGAAAGCGGCATCATCTGATGGACACCTGTGGCTCTCCAGTGCTGGCCGAGGCCCCAGTAAAGTATGTATCTTTCCAATTAAAACCAGCAGTGACCAGGGCATCAGGGGATTTTAAGGCCCCAAGTTAATGTGGTTAACGATGAAATCGAGGTTGGTTTGGAGTTGAACAGTCTTTTCCTTCCAGCAAGGTGGGGAAGCGAGTGTGCTCATACCTCCAGCCTTATGATGATGAATGAGGAGCTGTTTGCTGGGCTCCGGCCTCCCCTTACCCCATCCTCATGTCCTGATAATAGCTTGCTGAGGGTTTAGCAACACAAAGGCATCTGTTACCCCCTGTTCATGGGGCAACAGAAACGGTGTGGGGCTGGGGGTGGGTGACTTAGAGGAATCCTAGGCAGAGAGTACTGTAGCTGAGATGGGAGAGGAAGCCTGGCTGGAGGAATACAGCCTGTCTACGTGACTACCTCTCCCCACCCCATCCCACTTTGCCTGCCTCCCACGATGCATTTGCCGGGGAAGCAAAGAGGAAGTACCTCATCAGTGATACAAAGGTAACACCCTCCAGAGATGTGAATAAGACAAATATCCTATGGCCAAACCCAGGACAGCCCTCCTCAGGGAACTGTGAGCAGATGCTGTCTTTGACACCATGCTATGTCCAGGGCAGGGTAGTTAGAGATGGAAGGCCAAGTCCCCAAATCCAAGTCAACAGAGCTCTAGTCCTCCGCCTCAGTCCACATGTGCAGGAGGCAGGGACAGCCCACTGACCTCTGAAGTGGGCTTGGAGGGAGTGTCCATGTCCCCCAATGCTAGGGCCTGTGAAAACTTTGGGAGAAATATTGTGTCTCTCTCAGTAATGACCCAAACACCCCACAAGTGTGAAACGTGTAAGTATATTATGAATCTCATTTGTACGCTCTATGTTTATATCTTATAAGGAGTAAATTTAGAGATTCTTGACCCATGGGCATTCTTGACCCACAGTTCTGTTCGAAGAGAAAGCCTTGGGGCCGTTTGGGTCGAAGCTGATGAGATCAGATTTGGCTCACAAGTCCTCCTCTCTGCCTCTTATAATAACAAAACCTGTTACCATTTTTCTTTAGCACTTATTACTGTCAGGCCCTGGGCCACACATATTACATGGGCACTATCTTCATAAGCCTTCAAACTCAGGCAAGTGTTATCACCTTCATTTCACTGAAGACAGTGAGGCTTAGAGCACTTAGGTAACTTGCCTGAAGTCACACCGATAAACAGGGGGCTGAGAATCAAACTCGGCTTTGACTGTGGCAAAAACCTTCACTCTCACCCAGAAGCCCTTGGTTCTTGGACTTCAGCATGTGTCAAATTCACCTGGGGTGATATTGACTAAAATGTAGGTTCCAG
This sequence comes from Ailuropoda melanoleuca, assembly GCF_002007445.2. NCBI lineage: Eukaryota > Metazoa > Chordata > Mammalia > Carnivora > Ursidae > Ailuropoda > Ailuropoda melanoleuca. The sequence continues at coordinate 66,136,060 of NC_048218.1, read as the reverse complement.
GCCCTACTTCTCGATGTTCTGATGCGGTCTGAGGTGGAGCCCAGGCATGTGCACTGTTAACAAGTCTGAGGCGGGTGGTCCTAGAACCCACTTGGAGAATCACTACTCCAACTCTCCTTGCCGCATGGGCCAGATGTGAGTTCACGTTCCCTCCTCATCCAGCTTCCTTAATTAGTCCATCTCTTTATGTCCCTCAGCCTCTCCCTCAGAATTCATGCCAGTTAGTCAACTCACTTACTTATGTACGTCCACACAGATGCACCCATATGCCCCCTTCCTTTTCCTTGGAAAGCAATGCAAGATGATCCACCCCCTTTTTTTAACTTGAACCATGCACCTGGCCTTTGATTTTTCAGTGGAAGAGTCTTTTAGTTTGTCCTTCAATTCCATGGCAGCTTCTCAGTCCTGCAAACACTTATCTCCACCCCATCATGAGTTCTCCTCTGGACGTTCTAGTGAGAGAATGGGTATTTGTTGATGAGCTGCTTCATAAAAGGGGTGGCAGGGCTGGCATGTACACCCCGCTCGCCAGCCAGAAAGCACACTGAGGAGCACAGCCTTGCTTGCTTGTATTCGTCTTCCAGGGGAGAGAGTCTGGTATTCATACGTAGGGTGAGGGAGGTGCGTGCGTGTGTGTGCATGCGTGTGCATACATAGGCACATGCGTAACAAGGTGGTGCCTGCGGATGGCTGCATTGTCTCTGCTTCCTGGCTGGAGACCTCATGGTTCATAAATCAAGGATCGTAAAGATGTCTCCAAAGGGAGAAAAATGGCCTCTCTCTTCTTCTTAGTCCAACCCAGGCTATGACACAATGCACAGGCCAGTGCTCTTGCCACCCACCCACATCCACACACACCCACGAGCCCTGCATGTCCTGCGTGGTCCTCACCTCTGTGTAGGCCTGGGTCACCTGCTCATACAAGGACTGGTGGTGGTGGATGGCCAGCTCCAGGTCCTGCATCTCGGAGGGCAGGCCCCCCTCACTGCACATCTTGCACCAGGCGTCCACTCCCGACAGGAACTGGAAGGAGATAGCAGCTGGGTCAGTGCGGGAGCCCTGGGGGTGGGCAATGGGCAGATTGTGTAGAGCTGGTCAGGTACCTTGGAAAGAAGCATCAGGACCTCTGGGATCCTCAGAGATCACTCCAGACAGTGGAGTCTTTCTCTTTAATTCAGCAAACACCAAACCCACCAAAGAAGTCAGACGCAGCACCTTTGTAGGAAGTGTGGTTTCCACAAACAAAGACGACTGTTGTGAAACCGCTGGGGTGGGAGCCACCTACGCGTTCAACAGGCTATATGCACACACTGGCTACAACGTGTGGGAAGAGCTTACTACTTTACCTGTACACCTTAGAACTTCTTGTCCGAGGCTGCATACAACGTAACGGGATGTTTCCACACATATAATGGGTTGTGAGGAGGAACAGAGAACAGCTCATACAAGGCCATTAGGTACCCCAGGGAACCTGCAGAGGCCATTCCCACAGGGGATGGAGATTAATGTTCCAGGAGATCCCCACTGTTGGGTCAGTATCCTTAGGGGTGGGGGAGGGGGAGGGGCAGCTTAGGGGGACAGACTGCACCATGCCTATGGCGGCACTGGCTCCTGGGATGTGATATATAGATATAGATTTCGACAGACATCAAATTATTTAAAAATTAAAATTAACAACTGTGGAAGACTATGGGTCTCCATACACAAAAGGTGAGCTAACTGAAATCACTCAGATTTATTGGGTGGAAAAATACACCTCTAAAATGCAAATAATTCTTCACCCAACAGTCTGGAATGGTTCTGTCTGTGATTCCTCTCGCCTGGGTGCACAGCTCCATTTAAATTAATTGCCTAAATACCTTTTTATCTCATTGCCTAGAACAGCCCATATGAGGACAATAAAGAGCTGCCTAAATGAACGCATAACAGCCTTGAAAAAATAGCCTTGAGTCTGTTGTTTGGTGTGTGTTTGTTTTTTCTCCCCCAGCTAAAAAGAAGCATGGTTGATGAGCTTCCCTGAAGGACTGGTAATACCTGAGGAAATTGCATTAAAAAATAGATACAAATAAAATTTGCTTCTGATCCAAAGCAGTACAAGTCAGGAAACATCAGCTAGAAGTTGACTCCACCAGTTACTCTTGGCTCCGGCATTGCACTTTCTGCAACCTCCTGAGTTCAGTCCTGGTGTCCATCAGCTCGCAGCCCCTGGCCTGGTGGCTGCCATGTTGATTTTTCATTCTGTAGGTTTTTATCACATTAGACCATCCCTTAACCACTCTGGAAGCATGCTGGGGGTGCCATCCAGCACCAGATTGCATACACTTGCTAACATCTCAGAAGCTTCCTTACTCCGCCAATAACCATTTTACAGAGGAACCTGAAGCAACTTGACATTCATCTATCAACCACGGGGGAAGTGCCTCTCCAAGGACCTTGGGACTTCTTTGTAATACTCTAACAAGGGTCCTGCAGCATCAGTTCAAGGACAGAAAGGCAGAGACACAGAAAGGGAAGTACTGGGTCTCCCTTGCCAATCTGGATCAACTTTGAACAAAATGTGCAAGTGGCAGGGTTGAAGAGAGAATGGGAGATTCGACACGAATATTCTCCTGAGCCTAGGCATGAACTAGTGACTTCTGTGCTAAATGGAAAACAGTTTTTGAATATCAGAAGAATATTCCCTCAATTTGGTGTGCTATTGTTCACAATGTAACAGCTACAGACAGGACACGTTTTTAAGGTTAGTTTGCATTTCAAAATATGTTTTTCCTTATTTTCTTAAGACTCCAGAAAATTGATAAAACAATAAATCAAGCCCTATTTTGTAACATTTGATGACTCCCAAGGTGTAAAACTTCTACATTGGTCTATTTCAAGCTATCAAGTGCCATCACAGAATGTGGAGTTGGAAAGAGGTTATCAGGAGGTATACACACACCTGTATAGTGTATTCACCACAGAGACAAATAGACATAATTTCAAGAACATACGTAATAATAAAATGTAGTAAATTAACTAGGAGTGATGAGTTTTGAGTCTCTATTACCTTTGTTTTTAATATATGTACTATAAATTTATGAAATTTAGTTTTAAGTAATGGCTATGTTCAATAATCAGCTCACAAATTTCCTGAACATTTGACATCTGGCTCTCCACAGGCTGCTTAGAGCCAGCTCCAACACACCACTGGTTCCTAGGCAGGTTACTTAATCTCTCTGAGTGGCAGTGCTCCTCTCTGTAAAATGGGTGAGAAATGTCACTGACCAATGCCAGTACGTACATAGCAACAAATAGTTATTATTTCTACCCGTTGTGTAACTATTACATTATTACTATCCATAGCAAATGCTTCATGGAAGATTGATTTCCCCCTGCTCTCAGCACTCGATGATCAGTATTCAGTTTCACGCCTTCTTTCTATGCTCTGAGAATGTAGTCAACACACACGCACATGCACATACAACCAGAAACTACCAAACAGAGTGTAAACAGCTCCAGGTTCCTTCTTGTTTGGATGTTAAGCAAAGCCACCCAGAGTGACCAATGTGTCCTTGCATACACAGGAGCCAGGAAAGCAGGAGAACACGGGTTACCGCTGCAATGCCTCAGCAGGGTCTTGAGTGTTTCGGGGAGAGAGGAGGGGCTCTCTACACAGACAGCATATGTATTACCAACCTTCCGACCAACAGCCACCACAGCAGCTCCCTTGGCCTCACCTGCTCGGCCTTCTGGTGGAACACCGCAGACATGGCGAGGATGGTGCTGCGCTCATCCAGCGCGGCCGCGAAGCTCTTCCACTCCTGGTCCAGCTGGGTGGAAATCTGCTTGATTTGCTGCGAGGCATAATGACCGGCCTCAGAGAGGCGGGAAGCCACAGACATGATGCGGTTGATGTTGACATAGGCATTCTGGGAAGCAGAGGAGAAGGAGCGCTCAGTGGGGCAAGCTGGAACAACACCCACCGAGCGTGTTTGGGGGTGGGTGAGTATTTGGGGAAGGGGGCTGCTCAAAGAGTCGGAGAGAGGCTGGTACAGGCCACACTAGCGTACCCATTTTTGGCCCAAGGGAAGTCTGTCTGCAACATGAAATTTCAACTGACAGGAGGTACAGTAACTGAGCTCTTTCCTTCTGGGGACCAACCTAATTTTTGTGTCAACTACTAATGCACATGAATGTGGTCGCTTTACACGGGCGGTCTTAGTAACCCCACACTCATCTTACGAGGTCACGTCACAGGAGCATGGTGCTTCCAAGAATCACTCTCTAGGAACAGAGGCTCAAACTAGGGCAAAAGGCACCTCCCTTGCTCCAGAGAGTTAGACCCAGGGCGTTACTACTGCCAACAACGGGCAGGACGACTACACATCTTCCTATCACCAACAGAAGAATTTGCTGAAGGCTTACTCCTCTTCCTACCAAAAAGCTGGGACACTAGCCATCAGTCAGGATTTAAATAAAGACAGCATTTGAAGCAACAACATTCTTCCAGCTAAAAACCTACATCTGAAATCAATGATGTACTATATGTTGGCTAATTGAATTTAAATTAAAAAAACAAACAAATAAAAAAACAAAAAACAGTGGAATCCTTTTTTTTTTTTTTTCAATCTGTACTAGACTTAGGGATATTTCCCTACCTAATCCCAAAAAGATATCTGTGGGTTATCTGTAGGGCTCTCCTGGCCCTGCTGACTTCTCTCATCATGTGTTTTGTTTACAATCATTCCCATCTTTGGTTGCCAATTAAAAATTCATGACCATGTGTGTTGTTTCCTACCAGGCCAACAGAAAACCCTCCAGGAAGGAACAAGGCAAAAGAAAAACCCCACAAACATAAGACAGTAGCGAGCATGATTATTTTTAGCTGCTATCTCCTATTAATTGTCTGAGGTGTCAAAACAATCAAGTAATATTGTGGCATCCACAGGGAGCTTTTCGGAATCACACAATGTCTGCCTGAAGAAGGACTAGGGCGGCAAGTTGCTTGCGCACCTTTGTTCTTTGTTACAAATCTTCTCGAATGACAATAAATATTCTTCAGCAATGGCATTTTCTCCTGGCTCTATTATGAGCTCAGGAGTAGTTCATTAATATTGGGGAAATTAAGGTTCTTTATTTTCGTTCCCCTCCTCCTTCATGGTCCTTACTCATCTTAACTGTCCTTGACCTCAAGCCCTCCATCCTAAACCTGGGCTAGGTTGATAGGGTCCCTCTTCATTTAAAAGGCCTCTGTAGAAGTTTAAAAGGTTAAGTGCAGCGCTCACACACAAGTCCATCCTGATGTCTAATGACCCCCCTGTGTAATCTCTTTCTTTAGTCTGGCCTAAGACCTTTCTGACGCAGTACATTTCCTTAATAGAGCTAGAATATTACTGACTCTTGTTATTTGAAATAACTACCCTTCAAAGATTGAGGAGTCATTATCAGCCTTGTTTTCTGAGTTTGGACACAGATTCCACTTAAAATTAAACTCTATTTATAGAACTGACAGAAAAACCAACTCTGTACTTGGAAAGAAAGGGGGGGGGAAGGCATGTACTGATTTTAATAGTTCTGTCTTCTAAGGGAATGACATTTGGATTCCCCCAAATTTCCTGCTTGTGTCATTGTCTTAGTTTGGGTTGCCTCCAAAGCAGACCTTGAGACAAGGATTTGGGTTGGATGACTTATTTAGAAGTGACTGCAGAATGCAAGGTGAGGGAGTGGGCAAGTCAAAGAAAAAAGGAAAGAAAATGAATAAAGGATGTATTTATTAATGGGTTAACGCTACAAACAATTAGAGGTCATCCCTCCTTAAGCCTTTTGAGCAACTGTGTGGAACAACTTCTGGGCCGTCTCACTGGGAAGTGAGGTATATGGGACATTCATGCACCAAGTCCAATTGCTCATAGTTGAGGGTTCCTCTGGAGTAACTGCATTTCCAGCCTGACCTACACACAGGCCAAGCACACCCCCCCAGGTCAGAGCATGACCATGGGCAGAGAAACGCAGGAAGCTATCGGTTTATACGGGAGCCACCTGCATTTGACCTTCAGGGCCAGGTGGGGGAATGTAGGTGCAACATTGACAGTGTGTGATAGAGCTGTCCTTCCAAACTGGATTCAAATCCTGAAAACCCTCCCCCCCACCCCACATTTATCCAGATTTATCTAGTGTTATTGGGTTTTCCTGTCCTGGGAAAGACCTTGTGTGCTTTGGCCAGATGGGAAGCAAGAAAAGCAACAAGGGCTGGGCACCAGCCTCTCCCCAGGGTCCCTCATGGACATCTTATGGATGCCTGGCCTTTTGTCACCACTGCCTGTTTACATTCTCTCCCCACAGAGAACATAGGGAGGCACATTTCTGCCTCACTTTTAGGAAGAACTTTCTAGCTATTAGAGATGTCTAACTGTGGCTGCCTCTGGAGGCTGTTAACACTTTGTCACTCATTCAAATATTTATGGAGAGTTGGCCAGGCTCTGTGTTGGGGGCTGTGGGAGATCAAAGAGGAATGAGACAGGATTCCTGCCCTCAGGGGCTCACAGCTGAGACAAGAAAAGCCCTCAAATCACTGCAATTTAGAGCAAAATGAAGTAAGTGTTTCTACAGAGGCGGAGGCAACTTGCTGTGGGGATGCAGAGGAAAGGGATCAGAACCACTAGTCATGATGTTGGGAAGGGGCTTCCTGCACAGAAGGGGGTGGTGAGGCTGGCAGTCCTCCAAGGCCCCCTTCAACCCTGAAGCCTGTGATCACAAATGAAAGCTAAAAACAAACAAACAAACAAAAGACCACAGCTTACATTTCACATTCTAGAGACTAGCACAGTGAATGCCTTTTTGTTTCCTTATCAGTGGGCAGAGAAATGTCTTACTAAAACTAACAAATGATCATGCTTCACAAAAGAAGTAGAAGGATTCCTCACAAGAGAGGTATAAATATAATGTTGACTCATGAATTTGCTCATTATTGTTCTCTCCAGCCCCCTTTGCAAAATAGCAAAACACTGCAGGCAAGTCACGTGGTCCAGGTTCATCATGATCACCTTCTTCATCTTCCTTCAGCCTAGAACCCAAGACAAATGCACAGCTAGATTCTAAATAGCAGCCAAAAACCAAATGAAAAGAGAGGAATGGTAGAGAAGGTCTCCGATGACTTAAAAGGAAAGAGTAAGGTTAAAGATCTGGGTTAAAAGTCTGAATAAATAGGGGTGCTTAGTCATTATGCATAAATGACATGTCATGGCCTTTGGCCAATCCATCCCTGTGGTTCTTCTGTGTCACTGTTTATGCCCCCATTAAGGAGCATTTGGGAGTCATGTTTGCCCTGGGGACATGGCCAACAGGAAGAGATATTTTCTATCTTTACAGCCTTTCCATTCCCTACCAGGTGCTTCCTCTATTCCCTCCAATCTGGCCCTGCTATTCTTTCTTAGCAGCCAAAAAGGCCCTTCTATCTACACAGCTGTCCATCAGTCAGGGGCATCAAAGTCCCTTGGCCAGAAGTCCGGAGACAAGAGCTCTGGTCCAGCTCTAACGCTCACCTAGGATGTCACTTGCTTCCCCTGTGCCTCAGGTTCTTTATCCTTAAAAGGAGGGTGTTGCACTAAATAATCTCAGACATTCTATTTGAGTAAGCAGGGTCAGTTCCAGATTCAATGTAGAAAGAACTTAGGAGGTCACAGTTTTCTTCTGTTAATTAATTAATTAATTTATTTATTTATTTTAGAGAAAGAAAGAGAGTGAACGGGGGAGGGGCAGAGAGAGAATCCCAAGCAGGCTCCATGCCCATCACGGAACACTATGTGGCTCGAACCCACAACCCCAAGATCGCGACCTGAGCCAAAACCAAGAGTTGGAGGCCCAACTGACAAGCCACCCAGGTGCTCCTCTTCGGTCTTATCTTCAGTGCTGACTAGGGAAATACTGACTAAATCTACTCCTCTCCCCAAACCCTCTTCTATGAAGGAGGAAAGGCATTCACTGAAGAAACAAGGGTAACTCAACGATTTCAAGGGTCCATGTGCAACAGGAATGTTTTCAACAAAAGAGTAACATGATCTGATTTATGCTTTTAGAAGACTGCTCTGTGTGCTCTGGGGTCAGCAAGGAGAAGTCTGCACGGGGTGAGACAGGGAGAACAGCGCTGCCTACCCTGGAGTGGACACAGCCCACCCTTGGCTGTCCACATGTCTCACCCCTTCATCCTGGTTCTGCTCTCTGGCCTGTCATGAGTGGACCACCGCTGCAGCTAGGTCCCCTGAGTTCTTCAGCCTCCGGGTGACCAAGGACCAGATGTTCCCCTTGTCAGCCCCTTCCCCTGAGCTGAGCTGCCTAGACTAACTAGTTTTCCGGGCCAGAAGTTAGCAATGTGATTAATAATTCTGGCTTCATGTGTATTTTCTTAAGCCCTTACCTCAAAACTGCTTTATTAATTTAAATCCCTCACATAGATGCAGTGCAGTTAACATTATCATTATTCACAGTATCACACAGTCCAAGACGTAAACAGGATCTACTCTGCGATAGGCGGTGCACCTGCAGCACAGCGTGTGGCATGACCCACCCCGTCCCACCTGCCATCCTGCCGAGGTCTCTCCCTCTCACCATCGCTTTGATCACAAGTGGAAAATATAACTAAATTGAAGCAAAAATCTCACTAACTCAAAAGCCCTCTATACTTACACCCGGCCTCCGCTTTTGTTGCCTAAATTCTGTTTTCCTGTTTCATTCCTGCAGTCATTAATTGGACATCATAGGATGGACGGCCCTTCTCCCAGGGCCTTGCCCCCTGCTGTGAATAACTGAAATCAGTGAAGCAAGTCACCCTCCTGGAAGAACTAGTTGGCAGAACCGTGATGAAAGTTTTCAGTCCTGCCAAAACATTCTCATTTTGAACCTGGCTCCTGGCTGCCCTCACTGGCCACAAAAGCAGGCAAAGTTGCTGGCAAGATAATCATAACTTTTCATTTAAGAACCCAGCTAAATTTTCTCCCTAAATGAAGTTTCTTACATAGTACACTCTGAAGGAGATACTGGTTCTTCTAGAAATAATCATTTGATAGAAGCTATCATTTTGGTAACCCTAGGCTCTGGGCTAGGGGTTGATGGCAAGAGCAGATCACTGCTGACTGTGTGTACTATCTGAACCCCATTCACTTCACTCCTAAAAGTAGGGGTGAATTTTACACCTTGGTCATATGTCCCCATGCCGAATCAGACACTCTCTCCTGTGGGTTACATGAGATAACATAAAGCATCTGGTCTGTTGTCTGACATAGAACTGATAACTCGATGAATGACCTTTCTTTTCCCTCATCCAGTTCCAGAACACTGGTACTAACTCACCAAATTAAGTGCAAACCAAATCAAAGGATTAGTAAAAAGCATAACAAACAGAAAAATTATCAACTATTCCAACAAGAGGCAGATATTTCAACAACCCAATGTCCTACTGTACTTCACAGAGAACATGCCACAGTGTCCCCTGCTGTCCCTGGGGAGGAGTCCCTTTCCACAGGAGCCTGTCACGTGTGCCCAGCCCTACAGCAGGCAAAGCTGCTCTCGTCGCTTGCCAGGACACTGCCCTGCACACCGTACCTCCCCTGTTGGCAGAGACCCTTTTCCTAGGATTCAAGGGTCTGGGGTCCTGGATTGTCCACAGGTTTTTCCTTGACCCAGAGAGATCAGAAATTCATAATCAGCAAATGAATCACTCTGTGAGCCATGCCCTTGCAACACATGCGGTGTCCTTTCCTACCATAAGTTGGAAAAGCAAAGGTCTTTGTCTCTTGGGATAGCCTTCTTAGGGCATCTCCAGCACTCTGGCATATCCTGAGTATCCAGAAGTGGGTATGCCTTGTCCTCACACGAGGGGACAGATCCTCTGCCTCATCACTGACCGTACTGCCAAAGGTGGCAGAAGCCTCCTCCCCAGGCCAGGCCTGCGGCACTTCACTTCGTCATCCAGGGGTGATGCTTCTCGCGTTCAGAGACAGAGGGGAGCCACGGAAGAGCTGTCTCATCTCTGGGAAGAATGAGTTCTGCACATAGGGTTCCCAATTCCATTCGTTAAGGGGCTGCAGCTTTTAAATTACTATTACAAAAATGGAAGTTGTGATCCCTTAAGATCACCACAGGAGGTGAGGCCACCTATAGGGGCCACTTTCCGGAAAGGGGCTCAGTCCAGACAAGCCATGGAGACCTTGACTCTCCAAATCCAAAAGTCAAGGGAGGGAAGCCAGGCAAACACCCGGCCAAGGGCCAATGTACTCAGCAAAATCACCTGGGTCAAATGAAAACTGGATGTTAAATCAAAATGCTAAATACAAAATATATAAACAGCAGGGCCTTGGCTGAGAATATACATATTACTAACATTATGTATACCAGGGAGGCACACCCAAATGTTATTAGTTATTGAATGCTTACTTTACACTGATATGCATGGTGGTAGGAACTTCCTCTAGGCTCTTTTTGTCATCTCAATTCTTTCATGTACAGAGAAGCATTTTAAAAAATAATTTTGGGATATACATATTTTTAGTACTTGGGGGAAAATGTTCTAAAACTATAGAGAGGAAATATATAGTATTTTATTTTATCCCCTAGCTCTTCCTCTCACCACTGATGTTAATACATCAAAGCATCAGCTATCTATGGGTGTTGGGATGAAGGGGGAATTTATATCCAACCTTTTATTTTTATCGAACTCATTCTTTTTATTGAAGCACAAAGATTGTTTCTAGTTTGGGGCTTTTTGCCTCTAAAAATAATGCTAGGGGTTGCAGAGTATTTTTAATTTTAATAGATTTGATATTCTAAATATTTTTTAGTTTCAAAATTATTTTAATGTATTTTAAATATTTTTTGATTTCAAAATTATTTTAATGCATTTTTTTCATGAATCTGGTCAGGTTGCATTCCATGAAAGCTGTAATTACTAAAACTCCATCTCTTTTTACTTTAATAAAGCTTCTTCTTCTTTTTTTTTTTTTAAGTAAGGCACAATTTACTACGAGTGAAACAGATAAGTTTTAATGAGCAAATACTGCTTTAATAAGGAAAAGAATATAAACACACTTCATTTAAAGTTTTTTGAGAAGCCAAGTTCATGTAACAGTCTCATTTTACAGTTAGGAAAAAAAACAATAAAACCCAGACATTTTTTGAATCCACCCAGGAGGTGTTTCAAAATTTGTTAAGTCAATTAGGTGGTATGTTCCAAGTCACCGAAAGAGAGGCTGACTGGGAGTAGACCCTAGTCTCCTGGTTCCTAGTCTGCATGACCCCTCTGTTCATAGCTATCTTTTTCTCATGCCTTGCAGCTTATATTAATTTAAGTTTTTGTTTTGTCACACTCAGGGAGAACCATAAGGAAAAATACTTGGAGATTTTCCCATACAGCTTTCAGAGGCTTCGTGAGTAGCGTTCAGTATCAGTAAGAAGACAGATCGTGCCAGAGCAAGGAAAAGCTGAGCCTCACCTCCTCTTTCCAGCTTAATGATACCATATGTATTGCTTACATCTTTCCTAGTTCCAAACCCACTTTGGGTCCTGATGCTGTTAAAGCATCAGTTTATGATTAATTAGTTTAACATTACCATGTAGACCTGCTGATCCCACCTCGAAACATATGGCCACGGGGATAGTAACATCTGGAATAAGAACTGTCCATGCTTGAAACTCTACTACAATAGCTATGAGATGTGACGAGCTCTAAATGAAACCTCCAACTTCTGCCTCCCACAAACCACAGGGTGCCCTCGAGGGGGCCAAATAGGGCAGTTGATGGATGACTATCTGGTCAGGTCTGGCCAGACAGTAGGTCAAACCACGTGGAAGCCATCTGTCACTGTCGGATGGAGAGAGGAAAGAAGTTGGAGCAGCCCCCGTGCTCAGCAAAGATAACGTTGGCCCGTGAATCCCTCTGTCCCTCTTGCCTGGCTTGCTGTAGCAATGTTTCCTCCAGCAATTTTTCTACAAACCATTAAACAGCCATGAAAACAAGTGCCTGGCCATATGTCCGAGGGCCAAGGAAACCCAGGAGCAGATTTCAGTAAAAGAGAAGCCGGTCTCTCTCTCCCTTCTCAGCCCAGAGTGAAACTTCTTGAAGTGGTGAGTATCTTTGTAGGAGGCAGTGTTGCAGGATTCCCACATTAGGGAAGAATGGGTATGACTGGAATCAGATCCGGGACACCAGTGGGAAAAGTGATTGGGATCAATGTAGCTAGCTCTTCTGGGTTATAATACAGTAATTTCAGATACCTTTAAAATTGAAATCAGAGGCTACAACACTTCATGGATATATACTCACCAGTATTTTCTCCCTCAGCCCTTTCTTTTGTAGGCCTGGCTATTCAGAGCTCGATCTGTGCATTGGCACAGCCTGGGAGCTGGTTAGAAATGCAGAATGTCAAGCTCCTTCCCAACTTTCTGATTAGAATCTGCATTTTCACAAGATTGTCCCAAGCGATATGCATGCACATTAAAGTTTGAGAAGCTCTGTAGACAGGAACTCTGAGAACAAGGAGAACTGTTTCTTCTAGCACTCCTGACCCTGACAATAATACCTGAACATTTGCCAAGCACAACATTGTGCCAAATGTTGTGCTTAAAATGCATGATCACATCTCATCCTTATAACACCCCTGGCAAAGGCACTATCCTTATCTCCCCCCCCCCCATTTACAGACACAGTGGTAAGGCTCTGAGAAATTGGAACAACTTGCCCATGATCATACAACCAGGCAGGAAACACAAAGCAACAGTTAGCACCTCGTGCCCATGCTCTTTCCACCACCCTGTTTTACTTTGCCACAGATGAGAAAGCAGTTGGGCTGGTGAAGGATGTCCCCAAAGGGAGAGGGAAGGTGATGAAGAGAAGTTTCTCCCAAAGATTCAAAGCCTCGCGTCTCAGAGAAGTAGGGCTCCTGGAGAGAGAATTCAATAAAAATTTCTACATCTCTGAAGTCTCCCCTTTGGGGCCCTTGACTTGTCCTCGAACTTCCCAGAATAGCCCAACTCTAAAATGGGCAGGAGTCTCTTGTCCTCTCCCTCCTTGGAGCAATAATCTTCACTTGAAAACCCAAGGCCAGTCACCCTGAAGAACACATCCCCATCTCTGCAGAGGCTCTGGAAAGCTCAGGATTAAGGCAACTCTTTGCTCCTTTAATCGATGTCTTACCTTATTGCTGGAGTTTAAATCTGCTGTCTTACTCAACTATTCATTCAACAATGCAAGACACTGCAAACAGGGAATATGACAGACAAAATTCCTATGCACATGGAGCTTACGGTTTAGTAGAAGAGTCAGACAATAAATTAATAAACATTACTATATCTTTCTTATTTCAGTTTTGCATAAAATATAGCTGAGAAAAGTATAGTATGTGATGGTACAGGGAAGTCAGGGCAGGCTGACCCCTGAAGTCAGGGGTGAGACCTGAGCTTATCCCTGAATGAAGTGAGAGAGTGAACATATGGCTGTGGGCAGGAAGAAGCTCCGGGTAGAGGGGGCAGCAGGAGCAAAGGCCACAAGGCAAGAATGCCCTTGGTGGGTTCAAGAAATGGCAAGAAGCCCAGAGTGACTAGAGCAGATGAATAGGTGGTAGAGGCTGAGATCTGAGAAGTAACTGGGGTGGTCCAGACCACGTAGAGCCTTGTAAGCCATGGTAGGGGATGTCAGCTTGTATCCTGAGAAGGACAGGAAGACATTAAAGCATTTTTGAGTGGAGGAGTGGCACAATATGATGTATCTTATTCTTGGCAGGGACATTCAGGCAGTTGTGTTGAGAATGGACCACAAGGGAACAAAGGAAGCAGCAGGGAGCCCAGGTAGGAGCTACAACAATAGTCCAGGTAGGACTGATGGCAGCTTGGACCAGGGTGGTGGCCGTGGAGGTGGTGATAAGTGACCAGATTCTGGATATATTTTGAGGGTAGAGCCAAAAGGACTTACTGATGGGAATCTTTTAGCTCTTGCTCATCTGTGGGCCTCCGGCTGTGTCAGGCATTCTGACCTCTGCTTTTGGTAATGTTCCCTTCCCATATGCCTACCTGGTCCTGACCTCTCAATTCTCAAACTCCCTGTATGTCCTTCATCAGTCTCTGTCCCTTATCTGGTACTCCTGGCTGGCTACCACCCATGCCCCAGAATAGCATATGCAACATTACTGCTGCTTATTATTATCAATATTTTATATTTGTGTCATGCTTTACAGTTTAAGACTTCTGTGTACATTATCTCATCTGACGTGCTAGGTTTCATAGACCATTTCATGCTTTTCATTTGGCTCCAGGAGACCTCAAAGAAGAGGCATGAGTCAGCTTTGGCTGAATTTCAGACAAATTAACTCCTTGGCAGCTGCAGACCTGTCAGAGAGCAGGCAGTGGAGGCATGTGCATATGTAAGAGCGTGTGGGTCAACTGAGCCACAAGGCTCAAGGGGTACACATCAAGAGGGCCCAGCAAATAACCTGAGGGCAAGGAACACGCTGACAGAAGGCCCCAGAAAGCAGTGGATTGAAGCCAGAAAAGAGGAACCAGGGCTGTGCGCAGAGAATCAGGAGTGAGGAGGAAGAGGGAAGTCTGGGGCTCGGAGGGGGTGTATGAGTAAGAGAGAAGGTTGAACCAGGCCAGTGTCAGCCACAAGTCAGAAATCTGAGTGGTCAGCCAAGCCCTGTGGATCAGCTCAGAGCAGGCTTTCAGAAGGGACCCAGTTGACTGGGTAACTGGTGAGAAGAGTCAGCACTGTGCATCAGGACAAGGCTGAGAAAGCCTCTGTTGCAGCAGCCAAGGAGCCTCCTTGGGTTTTTCTGTTGGATTGAAGCCAATCCCTAAAACACAGCTGATTAGAGACCAGTGGGCAAAGGTAAATGGGCCATGTAGAAAGGCTGGGGTGGGGAGCTAGGAGCAAGGAGTAGATACTCCTCTCTAGATCCTCCTGACCTTGAAGGGAACTCCTCACCTCTAGTTCCACAGGCTCATTATGCAGTAGTTTTCCAGTCTGACCCCTGCCTATTGTCAGCTGCTTTTTCTCTTCACCTGCAGCCAGTGATTCTCAATCTGGTTCTCAAACTTGTACCTATTTCCCGGGCTCTACCCCAGCACAGGTAAATCAGAGTCCAGGATAGTGAGGCCCAGATGGGGTGTTTTTTCAAACTTCCCCAGGAGACGACAGTGGGCAGCCAGGGTGAGGACTGCTGCCTTAGCCATGTGCACCAGTTGCCCCGGGCCCCCTCCAAAGCATCTTCTTCTCTCCTTAAGACAAGTTTAATGCTGACAATGGTGCCAAGAGCAAGGATTCAAAAATGGATACTGAGCAGATCAGAAAATAAAATCTAATCCTCCTACTGAGTTGGAAGAAGAGCGAAATTCCACCCACATGGCTGTTTGTGGAGATACAAACACTGCATCCTGTTCAACTTGATTCGTAAGAATAGGTCTGGCTGGTGATATGTGCAATATTTTACAAGTATAGGTTTCCTCAGAAGGCCTGCCTTAGGAATCCCAGTGTTGACAGCAAACACAGGATCACATTCATTCTCGTCAGAGAGGGACACATTTTAGTTGTTTTATATCCACCTTTAGGATTAGAACCTCAGAAACAAAGATGTTTGAGGTCAGGTGGAATGTGAAAGATCATCTAGTCCACTAGTTTCTGGAATTTAGTATGTATCACCTGGGGACCTTGTAAGAAACCCCGGTCCCAAGCCCACTCCATCCCCTGCCTTCCAAGGGTTGTTCAACATCTGCTAGAGTCATGTCCTATAGGGCTCCTGAAAAAGTGAAGGCCCCACCTTACCAGTCCTACATCCTTGCTGCCCAAACTCTGTTCCAGGTTGGCAACAGATGCTGTGGCATGCTTAATATCCTTATTTATCTAACAAGTATGTATCAACACTTCATTCCTTTTTATGGGCAAATAATATTCCATTATATGTATATACCATATTTTGTTTATCCATTCATCAGTTGATGGACAATTTGGGTTATTTCCACCTTTTGGTTATTATGAATAATGTTTCTATAAACACTTGTGTACAATGTGTGGACATTTTGTGTGAACATATGTTTTCATTTCTCTTGGGTATATACATAGGAATTGAATCACTGGGACATATGGTGACTCTATGTTTAACTGTTTGAGGAACTGCCAGACTATATTCCAAAGGGCCACACCATGTTACACTCCTTCAGTGTATGAAGGAGTGTAAGAGGGTTTGGATTTCTCAATGTCCTTGCCAACATTTGTTATTATCTGACTAATCATTCTAATGGGTGTAAAATGATATCTCATTGTGGTTTTGATTTGCATTTCCCTGATGACTATCAATATCAAGCATTTTTTCATGTACTTATTGACCATCTGTATATCTTCTCTGAAGACATGTCTACACTGATCCTTTGTCCATTTTTTTTTTAAGTAAGCTCTATGCCCAGCATGAGGCTTGAACTCATGACCTCAAGATCAAGGGTCGTATGCTCTACTTACTGAGCCAGCCAGGTGTCCCTCCTTTGTTCATTTTTTAATTAGGCTGTCTTTTCTTATTGACTTGTAAGAATTCCTTATATATTCTATATACAAGACCCTTATCAGATAAATGGTTTGCAAACACTTTCTCCCTTCTGTGAGTTATCTTTTCACTTTCTTGATTATATCTTTTGAAGCACAAAGTTTTTAAATTTTGATGAAGTCCAATTTATATGTTTTTAATTTAATGTGAGGACAGGGTCCAACTTCATTCTTTTCATGGGGCTATCTAGTTGTTCCAGCACCATTTGTTGAAAGAAAACTATTCTTTCCAAATTAAATGGTCTTGGTACCTTTGTCAAAGCTCAGCTGACCACAGACATATGGGTTTGTTTACAGAGTCCAAATTCTGTTCCATTGATCTATATGTCTATCCCATGCTGGTACCATACTGTCTTGATTACTATTACTTTGTGGAAAGACCTGAAGTCAGGAAATAGGAGTCCTCCCACTCTTTCAAGATTGTTTTGGCTATTCTGGGTCCCATGTAATTCCATGTGAATTTGAGAATCAGCTTCTACAAGCCAGCTGTGATTCTGATAGGAATGTGCTGAATCTATAGATTGATTGTGATTTTAACAATAAAGTCTTTCAATCCATGAATATGAGATGTTTTCCCCTTTATTTAGCTCTTAAATTTCTTTCAACTATGTTTTTGTAGTTTTCAGAGAACAAGTAGTACACCTCTTTTGTTAAAAGTTCCCCAAGTATTTTATTCTTCTTGATGCTATTGTAAATGGAATGGTTTTCTTAATTTCATTTTCATTTTTTTTGATTCTTAATAATATTTATTTTGTTATATTAGTCACCATACAGTACATCCCCAGTTCTTGATGCAATGTTCCACGATTCATTACTTGCATATAACACCCAGTGCACCATGCAATATGTGCCCTCCTTAATAACCATCACCGGCCTATCCCAATCCCCCACCCCCTCCCTTCTGAAGCCCTCAGTTTGTTTCCCAGAGTCCACAGTCTCTCATGGTTCATTCCCCCTTCTGTTTACCCCCCTTCATTCTTCCCTTCCTTCTCCTACCGATCTTCCTGCTATTTCTTATGTTCCATAAATGAGTGAAACCATATGATAATTGTCTTTCTCTGCTTGACCTATTTTACTTAGCATAATCTCCTCCAGTCCCGTCCATGTTGCTGCAAATGTTGTGTAATCATTCTTTCTGATGGCTGAGTAATATTCCACTGTATATATGGACCACATCTTCTTAATCCAGTCTTAATTTTATTTTCAGGCTGTTCATTGTAAGTATGTAGAAATACAATTGATTTTTGTATCTTGATTGTGTATCCTGCAATCTTACTGAACTCATTTACTACTTCTAATAGTTTTTTAGTGAATGGCTTAGCATTTTCCATATGCAAGGTCATGTTATCCAGGAATAGAAATAGTTTTACTTCCTCCTTTCTAATTTGGATGCTTTTTCTTTTTCCTGAATAATTGCCATGGCTAGAACCTCCAATATTGAATAGAAAGTGACAAGAGCAAACATCTTTGTCTTGTTCCCAGTCTTAGGTGGAACATATCCAGTCTTTAATCATTAAGTATGATATTAGCTGTTGGTTTTTCATAGATAAATGCCCTTTAACGGGTTGAGAAAGTTCTCTTCCTATTTAGTCGCTTTTATTATGAAAAGGTGTTGGATTTTGTTAAATGCTTTTTCTAAGTCTACTGGGGTTATCATGTATTTTTTGTTTTTTACTCTACTGATGTTAAACCAACCTCACAATCTTGGAAAAATTCAATCGGTCATAGTGTATAATTCTTTCTATATGTTGCTGTATTTAGTTTGCTGGTATTTTATTGGAATTTTTGCATCCATACTCACAAGCAATATGAATCTGTACCTTTCTTTTCTTGAGTGATGTTTTTGTCTGGTTTTGGTATCAGGGTATTACTGGACTAACTGAAAGAGTTGGAAAACGTTCTCTTCTATTTTGGGGGAAAGCTTCTGAAAAATAAGTATTAATTTTTCTTTGAATCTTTCTTACAATTTAGTGGTGAAGGCAACTGGGCCTTCATCTTTGCCCATTTCATCTAACTTTCTAAATTATTGGCATACTATTATTTGTTTTAGTATTCCTTTACAATCCTTTTTATTTCTGTAAGGTTGGTAATAATGTCTCCTTTTTCACAGATTCTAGTAATTTTGTTTTTCTTGGTCATTCTAGCTAAAGGTTTGTTAATTTTGTTGATCTTTTCAAAGAACCAGCTTTTGGTTTCACTGACTTTGCTGTTGTTTTTCTATTCTCTAATTCATTAATTTCAACTCTAATCTTTATTATTTCCTTATTTCTGCCTCCTTTATGTTCTTTTTCCAGGGCCTTAAGGTGGAAGGCTAGGTTATTAATTTCAGAATTTTTTAATACAGGTATTTACAACTATGAATTTCTCTCTAAGCACTGTTAGGTGTATCCTTTAAATTTTGGTATGTTGTGCCTCATTTTCATTCATCTCAAAGTATTTTCCAATTTCTTTTCTTTTTTTAGAAGGAGAGAGAACATGTGTGAGCAGTGGGGAGGGGCAGAGGGAGAGAGAGAATCCCAAGCAGACCCCACACCCAGTGTGCAGCCCAACATAGGGCTCAGTCTCACAAACCGGAGATCACGACCTGAGCTGAAATCAAGAGTTGGACACTTAACTGACTGAGCCAACCAGTCGCCCCTCCAATTTCTTTTTTATTTCTTCTTTGACTCATTGTATATTTAGGAATGTGTTATTTAATTTCCACATATTTGCAAATATCCCAAATTTCTTTCTGTTGTTGATTTCTAATTTTATTCCATTGTGGGCATAATTATATTATTTTTATCCTTTCTGTTTATTGAGGTTTGTTTTATGACCTAGCACATGATCTATCCCAGACAATTTTCATGTACCCTTGGGAAACATGTATGGTCTGCTGTTGCTGGATGGAGTATTCCAAGATGTCTGTTAGGTCAATTTGGTTTATATCCTCTATTTCCTTGCTTCAAGTTTTCTATTTTCCCACTTATCTTCTGCTTAGTTGTTCTGTCCATTATTAAAAATGAGAGTGTTGAAGTCTCTATTATTGTAGGATTGTATTCTCCCTTCATTTCTGTCAGTTTCATTTCAAGTATTTTGGTGCTCTGTTGTTAGGTACATATATGTTCAGATAATTGTTATGCCTTCCTGAAGGAGTGACCCTTTTATCATTACAAAAGGTCCCTCTGTTTCTCTAGTAACATTTTTTGTTTGAAAGTCTATTTAAAAGTCTGTTATTAATGTAGCCATTCTGGCTTTCTTGTGGTTGCTGTTTGCGTAATATATCTTTTCTAACCTTTTACTTCCAATGTATTATAATCTTTGAATCTGAAGTGTGTCTTCTATAGACAATCTATACTTGGATCTTGTTGTTGTTGCACATTTTAAAAATTCAGGCTGACAAGCTCTACCTTTGATTAGAGTGTTTAACACCTTAACATTTAATGTCATTATTGATATAGTTGGATTTATGTCTGCCATTTTACTTTTAATCTACATCACATTTTTTATACCTTTATTCTTCTTCTCCTGCTTTCTTTTGCATTAGGTGATGTTTAATAATGTAGCATTTTAACATCTTTACTGATTTTTTTTCACTATATTTTCTGAGTTATTTTCTTAACCACTGCTCTAGAGCTTATCATACATATCTTCCCTTATCAGAATCAGCTTCAGATGTAATTAATTCCAATGAGTAAAAATGTTACTCCTATATTGCTTTATTCCCCTCCTCTCTTTTTGTGATATTATTATTATATACATCACACCTAAAAATGCTACAAACTTAGATTGTTATATTATCTATTTTATATATAAAGCAGAAACAAGAAAAAAGAGTAAGTATATATTTATAGCTTTTGTTATATTAACCTCCTTATTTATCATTTCTGGATCTTTTCATTTGCTCTTGTGGATTCAAGTTACCATATGAAGTAATTTCCTTATTCCAATACAGCTTTGTTCCCACTCACTTCTTGCGGTTTACTGGCACATATATTTCTGTATGTTACAGGCGCAATAGTACATTATACACATTTATACAATTAATTTTTAAATCAACTAAGAGAAAAAGAAAAAATACGCATTTATGTTGTCTTTTATAGTTACATGATTACCTTTACCAGTACTCTTTGTCTTTTTTGTGTGGATTCAAATTACTGTTTAGGGTCTTCTTTTATAATTTCTCATAAAATGTGTCTGCTGACAACAACTTTTCTCAGTATTTGTTTAGCTGAGGATATCTTTATTTCACCTTCATTTATGAAGGCTAGCTTTGCTGGATATAGGATTCTTGGTTGACAGTGTTTTCCTTTGAGCACTTTGAATATATTATCTCACTTCCTTCTGGTCTCCATTGTTTCTGATGAGAAATCAGCTACTAATCTTATTGGAATTCCCTTGTGACAAGTCAGTTTCTTATGCTGCTTTCAAAATTTTCTCCTTGTTTTTGCTTTCAGTACTTTTATAGAGGGGGGAGTGGCAAAGGGAAAAGGGTAAAGGGGGAGAGAGAGAGAGAGAGAGAGAGAAAGAGAAAATCTTAAGTTCCATGCCCAGTGTGGAGCCCCACATGGGGCTTGATCTCAGGACACTGAGACCATGACCTGGGCTGAAATCAAGAGTTCGATGCTTGGGGTGCCTGGGTGGCACAGCGGTTAAGCGTCTGCCTTCGGCTCAGGGCGTGATCCCGGCGTTATGGAATCGAGCCCCACGTCAGGCTCTTCTGCTATGAGCCTGCTTCTTCCTCTCCCACTCCCCCTGCTTGTGTTCCCTCTCTTGCTGGCTGTCTCTATCTCTGTCGAATAAATAAATAAAATCTTAAAAAAAAAAAAAGAGTTCGATGCTTAACCAACTGAGCCACCCAGGTTCCCCTGGTTTCAGTATTTTTACTATGATATGTCTGTTTGTAGGTCTCTTTGCAGTTATCCTACTTAGAGCTTCCTAAGCTTCCTGGCTGTGTAATATTTTTTAATGAATTTGGGAAGATTTCAGCCATTATTTCTTTTAATATATTTTTCTATTCTATTCTCTCTCTCCTCTCCTTCTAGCACTTCCATTATGCATATGTTAGTATACTTACTGTTATACCATATTTTTCTGAGGTCCTGATTTCTTTCATTCTTTTTCTCTCTATTCTTCAGATTGTAAAATTTATATTGATCTATTTTCAAGGTTGCTAATTCTTTCTTCTGCCAGTTCAAATCTACTGTTGAGCTTTTCTAGTGAATTTTTCATTTCAGTAATTGTATTTTTCAACCCCAAAATTTCCTTTTGGTTCATTTTTATAATTTCCATCTCTATACTGATATTCTCTGTTTAAGGAGACATTACCATCAAACCTTCTTTTATTTCTTCAATCATTATTTCCATTAGTTTCACTTTTTTATTTAAGGTCAATTAGCCAACTTATAGTACATCATTAGTTTCAGAAGTAGTTTTCAATAATTTATCAGTTTCATTTAAAAAAACATTTATAATGGCTACTTTGAAATTTTTGTTAAACCTGACATCTGGTCATTCTCACAGGCAGTTTCCGTTGCTTGCTCTTTCCAGTGCATGCATTTTCTCTGTTTCTTGTGGGTTTCCCCCCCTTTTTCCTGGTCATATTTTTCTGTTCCTTTGCATGTCTTATAATTGTTTTTTGAAACTGGACATTTTAGATAATATAGCACTCTGGGTCCTAATCTCCCACTTCTGGGTCTTGTTATTGTTATTTGCTTATTTGTTTTGTGACTGGCTGGACTATTTTATTGAAGACTATTTCCACCTCACCTCCCCACAGTGGATGACCTCTGATTTTGTTCCACAGGTGGTACTGCCTTGGGTATTCCCATGATCACCCTGGGATGAGAGTGGTCTTGGTAGTGCTGTCTTTAATTTTCTCTTTCTCTGACCACTTGTAGCTATTAAATAACAGCAATAGCAACCCACTAATTGCCAGGTGATTATTCTATTATTTTTGACAATGTCCTGGGGCATAAAAATGCTCTACAGACCTATCCAACCAAATTTAGTCTCTTTTGAAGGGAAAGTCTGTGAGGTCTGTGTTTGAGATCTGTTCTTTCCCCAGAAGGTCTCTTTTCCCAGTTCTCTCTAGCACATCAGCCTGCCTTCTATTTGTCCTGTATCTCCCATGACTCTAACAATCTTCTCCCACTTGCTTTTCACCCGCATCACCTTAAGGTTATGTTTGAGATGGCTGTTGGCTTAAACTTCTCCACTCTCTGTTGCAAATGAGGTCAGTTGGGAGAAGACCTGGAGCTCTCCGTTTTAGTTTGCTTCTACCCCCAGGCAAAATCTCTGAGCCTTGGCTGTGGGGCTGGAGTTAGGGACAATGGTGTACTTGCTGCGTTGCACCCTCCCCCCAATTCAGCAACTGAACACTCAGTGAATGGGATGAGTAGCCTCAGGCCTCAGTTTGCCTCTCCCAGCATGGAACCTTTGCCTTATAAGCTGGGGCAAGGGATACTGGGGCCCTAGGATTCTCAGTAGTGTTGCACCTATGGTAGAGCCTCTGTTTCATGAGTAGGAGGTAGGCAGAAGAAGGAGTTCCCCCTGCTTGGCCACACTCACCCAGAACTTAGCTTCAGCAACAGGTAGCTTGGGACAGGATAAGAAATGTCCTGTGATGACAGTCCTTCAACTGGGAGCTGGGGGCCCTGTGTTCTTGGTTGCACCAGTTTGGAAGGCAATTTCATCTTACTGAACTGGGAAGGGAGAGGGACAGAGTGGGTCTTGTTCAAATACCATAGACTCAACGTTCTTATTGAGTTTTAGTAGATTTTCTTGAATAAACATTTCTTCATTTGCTGAATGCACTTAGGAACATTTCCAGAGACTTTAAATAGTTGTTGTAAAATAATTTTCATCAAAAAATAATTAAATTAAATTAAATTAAATTAAATAATTTGTAGCAGTTTCACTGGGGAGTGGGTCTGTGGAGTTCCTCATGCTATCATGCTGGAAGTGGACTGTCTTTCAGAACTTTGATGTTTTATTTTAGGGAGTGACTCTTTCATACTTATAGATTCCACAGAATAACATAACTAACTTCAATGTGCATATAAATCACCCGGGGGAACTTGTTAAAAATGCAGATTCCTAGGGCCTCATCCTCCAGAAATTATGATTGTCTATGACTAGGGTGGGAGCCAAAAGAAATATGTATTTTTAGCAAGCTCACCACATGATTCTTCTTTATTTAAGATTAATTTATTTATTTGAGAGAGAGAGAGAGAGAGAGAGAGCTTGTACAATTTGGGGGAGGGGCAGAGGGAGAGGGAGAGAGAATCCTCAAGCAAACTCCTCACAGAGCACAAAGCCCCATGTGGGGCTCAATCACAGGACCCTGAGATCATGACCTGAGCCAAAATCAAGAGTTGGATTCCCAGCCAACTGAGCCACCCAGGGATCCTCACTATGTGATTCTTCGAAAAAAGTTATACTATAAAAACAAACGCACACCAGATAAAATAGATCTCTTTTTCTTCCTTCTCCTCCTCCCTTCCTCCTCCTCCCCCTCCTCTTCCTCCTCCTCCTCCTCCTTCTTCTTCTCTTTTTCTTCTTTACACAGGTTCTATGTCTACTAAGGGGGTTTGCAGCTATGGCAGGATCAAACATTAGCTATTTAAATGTCACAATAGTGTGTACGTGTGTGAGTGTGTGTGTGTTTACAGTGAAATCTAGAAACATCGTCATTATAAAAAGTGATCCCTGTTTGGGGTTGGGAAAGTGCTACAGAATCATGGTTTGGGGATGTGACAAGCATAAAGATGACAGATGACCCCAGAGCAAGGCTTCTCAAATTGGGATCAGGAGACCTGCCTCAAGATCTTTATTTCTCTTGCACCAGATTTGACTTTTCCTTGGTGCTACCATTTGTAATTTTCCTTCAAAACAAAAAGAAAGAACACCATAGGCTTTGCTGCAATTGGTCTGATTTACACACAAACAAATGGCAATACGTGCCTCTGGTGAACAAATTAATTGGATTAAAGCAGCTATCAAACATGCAAGAGCATAAAGGCTTCCTACCACCCAGCTGCACCTGGTTATCACTAATGTGAATCCTCACAATCATAATAATAGAAAATGAACATCATTTCATATTTTAAAACTCTAGACAGAAGCCATTAGCAATTTATTTCCCAAAGAACTGGCTAATTAAAATTGTAAATAAGGCTGCATTACATTTGGATTTACTCCTGTGAGTGCCTTTTTCATGAAGAAATAGAACACGGATGGCTACATGATTGTTTTATTGCATATTACAGCTCAACCCTACTTCCATCTGTCCACATTCCCATCAGAGAAGGCCACATTCAGAGGAAAGAGAATTTGTGAGAAAGTATTCCACAACAGGCAGAATTAAGCAAGAGAAGGGCCTCAGAGAGCTCAAGAAATGTGGCTTTCTGAGGAACTGCAAGAAGCCTGAGAATATTTTCCTACTAGGTTTAGTAGGTAAGATGATATTATTATTATTATTATCATTATCATTGTTGTTGTTATTTTGAAGATCAAAAAACTAGAATTCCCCAGTGGGAATCATAAAAAACAAAACAAAACAAAAGATGTTATGGCAAAAATTCAAAGATCAACCAATTTTAAACTTTTTCTTTCAGAGTTGCTCATGTACTTTACTCAATAGGGTATCACTCCCACACTCTTGGTGTATTAATAATTGATGGCCTTTATTGGTACCAATTCATTGATGGAACTTAGGAAATTTCTGGCTTTTCTCCCATGATTTCATGATATGCAATTATTTCTCAGTAGTGGTCACCTCAGCTGGAGTTGAGTCTTTAACCAGCATATAACATTAGCCACCGGAAAACAAAACTTAAAAGCCAGATAAATTATAAGTTGATTAATTTTATTTATAAAACAATATACCAGGGACTTTTTAAATTTTAAGTTCTTTGATCCATCATAGAGTTAATTCACAGACCATTAATTACTATCAATAAAAATAACAATGAGCTTTAAGTCAGGGTTGACTGTCAATTAAAAAATGTACCTGACTCCCCCATTTAAATTGAGTTCCTTTTATTATACTCTATCATAGCATACCTTACTCTTCCAACATAACACTTATTGGTTTGTAATTATATATTTATCTGTGAGATTATTTATTAAACATCTGTCCCTCCACCGGAATCTCTTTTGTTCACTACCATATGCCCATATCCAGCACAATATCTGATCCTTAACTGTTTGCGGAATGAATGTATGAAGAAACCACGAAGTTTAGGATCTTAAACTGGAGAGGCTGATTGACAGGCTTTAGGATATTCTTGAATTCCCTGAAATTATCTAAAACAAAATGTGTTCATATACATATTACTCCAGGGAGAGGACCCACAAGCTTCATTAGACTTCGAGGGAGTCTGTGACCTTCCCAAAAGGTATGGAATCACTGGCCTATTTCAGCAATAAATATCAAAAGAACTTACCTATAACCCGAAACAAAGCACGCTACATGTACCTTTACATGGGCAGCTTTGTGGGTGTATGTATAGGTGGGTGTATGATTTCCAAGAACAGAAACAGAGATGCCTCCGTGAATTTACAGAACAATCCACATTCCCACGTCCCCTGAGTAGTGGATCATTCTGTAGTCACTGGGCTCCACCGGTAGCTGCTTGGATTCATCTGTTTCTTGGCAGCAACATCCATCACTCAGGCCAGAGAAAAGGAGTCTGTAATTCCCTCCTTTCACCTGTTTGGGATGCTGACATCCCTTTTTGTGGAAGTTGCTTTTAATAACAAACCTGTAAACCTACTGGTTAACAAAGGCACAGAGCCATGTTTATAAGGCACTGGTGCCCAGCCATTTGATCAAACAACCCTGGGATTTCCCCTGCCTTGCCCTCCAGCCAGAGCAGAGAGCCAGCCTAATCAGTCCAAGGAAGCCTCTGTGAGAGGCGAGCCTTCACAGTCGGCCATGGGAGACTACCAGATGCGCTGAACATGCTAATTGGCTGTTGTATATTAAATCTCTTCTCTCTCTCCCAGCTCCACAAGATGTTTCCCTTCAGTAAATTCCCTCCCTTATTTTTTTGTCCTGAAAATGGAGACTTCAAAAGTAAATTTGTCAGGACAAAGGTTTTTGTTGTGCCATTAACTCTCAGTGATCCATATTAACAGAGAGGAGCAGCGGTGCAGATAATTCGAAGCCAACGGCTCTATTTAGCTTTGTAGTTCATTGTTTTGAGGGGCTTGGTGGCAGACTTACCTCCCTAATTATGTTTGTCTTTGCTTCTTATTAAAATGAGTTTGTCTGCCTTAGGGCCAAGCAGTTGGGTGACATGAAGATTCTGACACAGAATTTGTCAAATTCACCAGGGGAAGTCCACAAGGTACCCAGATAATCAAACCTGACTAGATTTTAGTTCACATTCTTAATCACCTGCAATCAATTGCTTTGCTCCTCTGCAACTAAAGCGAGCCAGGGATGAGACGTAATTATAGGAGACTAGTTGGAAATGAGTCTTTACGTGTAGATGAAGACACAAGTCTGTTGTAGGCAAAAATTGATAACAAACTCCATGTTGATGTTTCCCTGCCTGGTCCCACAACCTTCTATTCTGAGGCCCCAGTTATCTTTCTATGCTAATTTTCGTGATGATTGTCTCTACCTTCCATCCTGCTACGGTTCCCTGGGCTAGTCATCAGGGTTATTCACAGACACCCCATTTTCTCCTCCCCAACACATGGTAGGACCATATATCTTCATCCAGCAAGTTTGATGAGGCTGTATGCCTGGTGTTGGCTAATGAGGTGTGAGTGAACGTGCCATGTGTCACTTCTAAGCAGAAGCTTCAGAGCCAGCATGTATGGGACAACCAGCAACATCTAAGGCAGTGGCTGCTCGGTCAGCCTGAGGCCCAGGTGCCTGCGATGAGCACAGCATCTACCAGCCAGTGATGGGCATGTGATAGGCCCAAGAAATAAACCCCTGCTGCTTTAAACCACTGACATATTAGGCTTCTCAGTTAACTCAGCGTATCTCTATCACTGCACATATCAAGCTGTACCATGATTCAGTTATTTCCCCAACTGAACAACTTAAGGACAAAATTGTTTCTTCTTCAGTACATGAAGTCTAGTACATAGTGTATTTAGAACAACCTGGTAGAAAATAAAATTCTCTTACTTTTTGGACTCTGTGATCCTCCATGTTTCTGTTTTTCTAACACTTGCCCCCCCTCTCAGCATCACTGGCTGAAATAAGAAGGTGTCTTTGGTGTTCAGATATATGCGGGATGGTGGAGCTAATCTTTTGAATAAGGAGCACAAGTAGGAAGAGTGAGCAGAAGAACAGAGCGAGGTAAGTTGAGGCATCATTAGACCACAGGCATTTTGAATACAGTGGGTTCAAAGGGTAGTAGACAAGATTTTGAAAAAAAGTCTTGAGGGGACCACATGGAAAAACCAGCATCCCAAAGTGTGCGGCTTACAAGGGGTCACAGGTTTTATCTGGACGAGACCTCTACATCACCATCATCGTCATACCGACATTGACTGATAACCTACTATGTACCAGGCACAACTCCAACTGACTTTACAACTGACTCATTGGACCCTCACAACAACCTCAGAAGATAGCTATTATTTCCATTTTATGAATGAAGAAACTGAAGACCAGAGAAGTAAATTCCCTACGGCCACAGAGCTAGCAAATGCTCCTCTGTGAATTCAGCATCCGCTTGAACACTCTTCAACCTAACCCCCAGTGCATCTCATCTCCCCAAGCCACGTCCTATCTCTCCCTCTAACTGCACTCCCCTGGACGGTCCTGCCTCCTAGACTAACACAAATCAATTCTAGCCTTCTCTCTCCAAAACAGCCTTTCCAATATCTAAAGGCAGCAATTGTGTGTCCCTTAAGGCTCTCCTTCTCCAGTATAAACAGCCCTGATTCACTTAACTATTTCCAATGAAACATTTCCAATGAGCCTGGGGCCCTCACCATCCCAGCTCAGTGACTCACATATGCTAGGGACCGAAAGATGTTGGTTAAATCAGCAGAGTAGAACCGGTGACTTTCCCTTATCGTCCTATGCTGAGCAAATGCATTCCACAACCCCAGCACCTTTTTTCACCAAGTAAAGCAGAGTCCAGAGGCAGAAATGGGCCATAATCTGCTACAGGCACAGCTGGTTGGCCACACGTCATGCACACATTCCCATGGAGTGCTAAAGAGTCTGCATTTCCGAGTCCCTCCCTCTTACTCAGGTCTCAAGTCTGTTTCTACCTCTCCCTCCTTCTTCTCTTCCCCCCAGCCCCCCTCCCCCCACTGTCCTGCCTCCAGAGGCAGTGCTGAGAAGAGGCCCCCCCCACTCACCATGGAGTTCATGGCAAAGTGATTGTGCTGCGTCTGGAGGTCTAGGGCATGCTGGTAGCTCACACCGATCTCTGTATGGCTCTGGAGGAATAACTCCTTGTTGTGGCTTATCCAGTCAAACATCTAGAGAGGACAAGAGGGTACAGAGTAGTCAGAAGGGTCATGGGTCCAACAGTGCAAAACTTTCAGAGCTACTGGAAGGAAAATAGTCTTCCCGCTGCTGCCCAGTGAGAAACAGTCATCACTCTCAGAGAAGGGTGGCCCACAGCCCGGTTTCCCAGGAAAGCCCCTACTCTTAGCATAAGGCTGCATCATCAGCATCTGTGTTACCCTAGAGAGCCTAAGGGAAAAAGAGAAAATGATTAAGAGAATCAGAGAGATGGCAGAAGCAGCTGTTTTTATTATCCCTATCTGCTTCCCCTTCGTAAAAACGTTTAGAAAGCCTCAGAAGGGTCCCATGCTTGCTTCACAGACAGGTGCTGAGGGCACAACTTGGAGGCGTAATCCATTCCCTACTGCACTAGAAGAAGAGAGAAACCCTTGTTGGAAGCAATGGGCACCCTAACATGCCCTGTACTATATCACACCGCCCAACCACACACATTGCTGAATCTAGACTAAGCTTCCCAATTCCGTGGTTTCTGCTTAACCCCAGGAACCAGGAGGGAGGATTTTAAGGACAGGCTGAGTTCTGGCTGGCACGGTGGGCACTGAGGTATATTCCTCCCCTTAGCTTTGTACCCTGGGTTTTTTTGTTTGTTTGTTTAGGCTTCCATTTCTCTCCCAGGCAGCCCACACACATTAAGGGGAGCTGACCAGAACCCCAATTCCAAGGGAGGGATCACTCTAAGGGCTATCCAACCTCAGGACACCAGATCTAAGCCAATCAGTGTAGAACACTTCCCAGCCAATGGGATTGTCTCAGAAATAGGAATGCTATCTGAGTCGACAATAAAACACAGGGGAACGTTTGCCTGGAAGCTTCTGGGAAAACAGAACTCTACTTCTTAGATATAATTTCTCTCCCTCTGATACTGTCATTGTGATCCCAAGCCTCAAACTGTTGCAGGCATTCTGCTGGCAGCTTAAGGGTGAAGCCCATGAGCAGAGAAAGGGTGTAGCCAAAACAATGGCCAGAAACAGGCAGATCTCCGATTGAGCTCTGCCTGACCTCTGCCTTGTCTCTGGACTTCCCTAGTACCTGAGCCAAGAAATCCTCTTTATCATCCAGGTACGGTCAAGTGATATAACAAGGAAAGGTCTGAAACCTTTGGAAAAGAGGGCCCTTCTACTTGAACTGAAGCCCCAGAGTTGGGACGGCCTCGGCTGTAGAGTAGAGCATGGAGAAGCTGAGCGCAGGTGCAGGCTGAGGCGCTGCAAAGATTCAGTTATGGTCAACCAACATTTGCAGGACACTTACTATGTGCCAGGCACTGTCCAAGGCAATGGAAAAGCAAAAGTGACTAACGTGGTTCTTGAGCTTAAGTGGTTTAAAGACCAGCGTGGAAAGCAGACAAGGACCCAAATGTAATGTTAGAACAACTTGGCATAGGAGTTGAATAAAATCACAACTTGAAAAAAACATCTATCAAGATAAAGTCCCATATGTTCTACCAAGCTAGCACCCACCCTTAATAGGGTGGGGACAAGGAAGAGCAGAAAAGGCTTCCCAGAGGAGGTGTCTACCTGAGCTGAGCCCAGCTCAGGCAGGAATTAGCCACTTGGAGATGAGAGGGATGTGAGCTCCAGGCAATGTGGAGACCAGAGAAGTAGAACGTGGGTGCAGCCCGTGCGTGGAGGCCTCTGAAAGCATCCCAACCGGGCCTCTTAAGTCTGATGTGAGGAGAAGATGGGGCTGGAGAGGTAGCGGGGACAGCTGACCACAGAGTGCCCTGGAGGTAGGCTTTAGGAAACCTGGACTATATTCTGTGGGCAGCAAGTGGTGCGGAAGGTTTTAAGCCAAGCAGTGAAGTGTGATGTGAGCTTTGATCGCAGTGTGGGATGTGGACAGGAGGGGCAGAGAGAAGAGTTAGGAGGCTGTCGCAGTAATCCCGGTGAGGAAGGCAGTGAGAACCTGGAAGCCTGACTCAGGGGCATGACAGGGGAGTCTGCAAAGCGGGCAGGCTTGAGAGCTCCCAGGAAAGGGATGACGACAACTCACAATTGTTTGGGGAGGGAGGGCGAGGAAAGCTAAGGAAAAGCCAGGTGTCTGGCATGCACCCTGGGTCCTCGTAGGAAAGTTGCCACCACAGTTGCTACCTAAAGAGGCGGGTAAGAAGCTGGGATGGGAGGCAGGAGATAGTGAGTTCTGTTTTAGATGTGCCAAGTTTGAGAGGCTTACAAGAGTTTCAAGCAGAGGTGCACTGTGGGCAGTGAGATTGATGTGTCTGGAGGTCAGGAGAGAGACATCAAGGCTGTGACAACTTACACTTAAGTATAAACCCATCACCTTCTAAAGGCAAACATGAATGATTTGGAAGTGATTCTCACTTTTGAATTACCCACATCACTCCCAGCCACCTATCAGGATAATAAAGAAAGGATGAAATTATCACCCTTGACTTTCGCGTATCCGCGGATGTTTCCGGCTGGGGGCTCCTGCAGAGGCCGGGGCAACACCTGCTGTGTGCACTACCCTGGATCTCCAGCTGCATTCAGTCCCACAGGGACTCCCCTCCCCCCCAATCATTATTAAGGGCAAAAAAAGAAGACAAGTGCCCCAGGAGTGTAGAAGGATCTTATTCTGTAATTTTTTATCTTTAAAATTCTGTTTCTCAACCCCATTTTAAAATAATTTCTCATCTCTTTTCTTTATTGACAAAATAATCAATAAAGTTAATGAAAATCTGAAATGCCTGAGTCTGTGGAACTTGTGATGAAAAGCCCTCACTCCATATACTTTCTTGCATATCCCAGTGGCCGAGAAGTGACCTTCCCTGTATTTTCTGTCTCACAACTAGCTAGATATGCAGAACAGCAGTGGAGTTACAGCTAGCCCCAGAATGATGAGATGGCCTGGTGCCAGCTCTGGGCTGGGCTACAGAGCAGGAATTGCTGGACAGGGGCTGGTTGAGTGGGAAGTAAGAGAAGAGAGCTAAAGGACAGGCAAGAGGAGGGGGCACTGGAGGAACTGCACACCTATTTGAATGAGCTTCTCACACAACGGCAGAGCCCAGGCCATTCAGCCAGATTCTGCCTCCACCTTGGAGCATACCAGCAGCTCTCCAAGGGCCGGGGATTCTGGCAAAACCCACCGTGCTGAAGGCAGCACTCCATAGAGGTGACACATATCTCAGGAAGAAAGACAAAGACCTACTCTGGGGACCAGATGATCCCATGTAATATCAGCAACCAGAGTCTCTCCAAGGTGCCTATTTCCTAAGAGAGAGTCTCAAGTCTTCTCTGGGCCTGAGTCTACTGCTTACTGGTATAAGACTCACACCCTTGCAAGTCTGGCTGTCTTCAAGGGTCACAGTCATTTCTGTTGCATTCAGTGCATCTGGCTGTGGAGAGAATGGGTGTACATACGTGCACACGTGCATATGTGTGTGCACTCATGTGCGTGTGTGCACCGAGCACGATGAGGTCTAGGCTGGCTCCAGGCTTGGTTCTGTCACTAACTCCCTATGAGACTGTGGGCAAGTCTCATTTCTGGGTTTCTCCTCATTTGCAAGGGCTAAGTGGTTCCCAGAAAGGAGGTAAGCTCCTGGTTTAGATTCAAGCCCAATTTGGAAACTTATGAAATATATTTTTTTCATTCAGAATAAAATAGATTTAATGAGTCTCCTGGATCAGAAGGTATGTATATTCATTGCCGCAACTTACATTTCTAACTTCTGGAGAAAAGAATGACAATGAGAAAACTGGCATTATTTGATAGCCAGAGAAAGGTAATTTCTGGTCTCAGCCCTGACATTTGTCTGGTGCGTTAGAGGTCAAAATGTCTGTCGGTGCAAAAAGCATGTGTCTTGGCTCTTGGCACTGATGCAATAAAGAATTAGAGATGGGTGTCCAAAGTGAAAGCAGAAAACTGTTTTATTAAAGCAACAGTATTGGATGGTGCACTGGGTGTTATACGCAACTAATGAAGCATCGAACTTTGCATCGGAATCTGGGGATGTACTGTATGGTGACTAACATAATATAATAAAAAAATCATTAAAAAAAAAAAAAGCAACAGTACACCCTCTAGGGGAGAGCAGGCAAGGTTCTGCGAGGTGGAACCAGCCCATAGGTGGTTTTAGGATTGGATATTTAGTGGGTTTTTCTCCCCTGGGAGGAGTGGTGATGTACAGTGGGATGAACTCTAAGGGAGGCTGTTTCCAATCGTTTGGGGGACTTCTCTCACAGGCTGGGAGGGGAAGTTTTTGACCCTATAAGGTTTGTACCAGAACCTTCAAGGCAACCTTGAAGCCCCATTGTTGGGCTGTAACCGCAATGCAAATGTATTATAATGAGTCTAGGGGTTACCCTGGGGCAGAGGTGGAAGAGGAGAGCATGCTCTACACCCTGGCTCTTGATCTGTCAGTCCCTAGGTCTTGGAAGCCACAAGGTCAGGATGTCGTGCCCCCAGGTTTCTAATGTGTACCCTATTTATCATCGTCCTTGCCTCCAGTTCAGGTCTAACTGTCTACTCTATTACGCCCCCCTTAAGGACTTGGGAATCTGAAATCTTTCAGGTCAAGGGATGATGGTTCCTCAGGCGTTCCTTCCACTGATCAAATGTAGCTTCTACCTAACGTGTCCATTCAAACACTTCATTTCATTGCATCCATCAGGACTATTTTGGGAAACAGAGAAATGAAGCCCAGGGTCTAGAATTCTATTCAGTCCACCCAATGCACATTCACTGAGCGCCTGTTGAGTCAGGCTCTTGGGACACTGCCCTGCTTCCTGCACACAGCTGTGGGACCCCTTGTGCCTGGACTCCCCCGAGCAGTTACCCCCCCAGAAGGCAGCCACCAGGGCCTGTGAGGCTCCAGATGAGGTAACGTGCTATCCTTCACATAGGGCCATTCATTATTCATTCTGCTCCTCTCCCCTCACCCCTGCCCCACCAGGGCCTGGGGACAGCTGATTCAAACAGCTCCACTACTCTCGATAAAAACACTTCTGGAGTGAAATGAATGCATGAGCGAATTGGCCACAGGCTCTGGGGTTGCTAATCCCCACACAAGCTGGCCCTTTCTAAATTCCCTTCCAGCCAGGTCATCTAATGATTTGATCTATTTGAATTGGGCTCTCTGGAAGACACTTGAACTAGACTGACCCAAAGAGCTAAAGTAAAAAACAAAACAAATAAAAAAAACTAAAGAAAATATCTCCGCAGTAGTTTCAAACATTTTCATCTGTCTTTTCTTTTTTTTTGAGAAGCTACAAATGGTAGGTTCAAGAAAATGTAATATAACAACAAAATTCCTCCAAGAGGAAAGTTCATGTCTAAATAATGAAACTTTATCTCTTTGTTTAGAAACTAACATAGTTCTGTCTCATTAAGAAGATAGATGTTACATGTAAGCTACTTGGGTTTTAATTTTTTTTCTTTTTCATGTTTTGCTTTTAACTAAGTAATTTTTTTTAATGCTAGCTAAAATTCAGTGAAAATATAAAAATCTGGTTCTCAATACATAATAAATGATAAAAAGAATCTATTTAAATGCAAATTAGGAAAATAAACAGAAACCTTTCTCCCCTTTTCTTACAAAGATAGGGATGGCTAAAAGGTTATTATTGTTCTGTTCTGTTTTTAATGAAGCATAAACTATTTCATAGAGCAAAGAAATTAAATAAGGATCTTGGGCTTATTTTCCTTCATTTGCCAAATTTAGCAATGGCATCTGATTTAGAGTTTTAACTTTCAAACCACCTTGCCACCTACTGTTAGCATTTTATACTGTCTGCAATTATAGATTATATTGGTTTTAAAGCTGCTCGTACGCCACTTTGGTAAGTTGATTAAGAGGACAGAAGGCAACCAATGGATTTTCTTTCCCTAAATATGCACATTCCACTGTCACCTGTGTCTCCTTGATCCTGCTTGTACACGGGAGTGACCCAGCCATAAAAGCTTCTGCCGTAAACGGTGCTGACAACACCTTGCTGGTGAACCTTGCTCCATCTGGGTCATGCGGTGTGTGGTCAATTTAACAACAAGCTTTTATGTATGTTACAGTACAAAGAACAGAGCCTCCAAATCTTGCGTTCTAGTACAAATTCAGTTGTATAAACTTTGACAAGGTAGCTGATTGGTCTCAGCTTCCATTTCCTTATCTGCAAAATGCGATAACAATTTACACTATTTGGACCTTAGGGTAATAGTGACATTCAAATAGGATAACCGAGAGTTTTCAAAATCCATACAGTGAACATATTCTAATACATATATTTCCCTAATGTTTTCATTTAGAGCACAAAACAGATGAAAGGTATGGATTTAAAATTGCAGTAAGTTCACCTTACCGCAAAATCACTGTGGGCTGATAGGAATCACACCTGCAAAATTACTGTGGGCTAATAGGAATCACACCTGCACCTCATATACAAACACATTCCCAGCCACCCTCCCCAAGATGCATCCCCACAGCGACCACAGGGCGACGCACAGACACGGCCCAGAGACACCTGTGCATCCTCCCACCCCCTCCACCTTCACATACTCAGAGGGGTGCTGGGGGTGCCCTTGCCCACACAGGACACCCTCTCAGAGTTAGGCTTGAGGGCACCAGTGCCCTCCTGCCCTACCAGCATGGTCCGACCAGGACCTCACTCTCTCCTGCCTTGCTTCCAGACCCACCCTTCCCCATCCTCTCTCCCTTGCCCAGCTCTTTCACTATTAGACTCAGTCCCTTTGCCTCTTCACGGTTTTTCACTCAGGAGCGACTCCTATTAAAATGCATTACTCCTGCAGCCCTGGAATTAGTTTATTGTGGATACAGAAACAGCTCAGTGAGAAAGCAAGACCCTTTGTGAGCATGACCCAGGGGTGAGATCCGAACTGAGATGGCAGGGTAGCCCTGGTCAAGAGAGGTGGAAAGGGAGAGGGAATGAGAAGTGCGAGGGAAATGAAGACTTCACCTTAGGGTTCTGCAATCACATGAACTCTAACTGATGCTGTGGAATAAATTCTCATGCAAACAAGGCAACATGCAGACCCCAGGACCCTTAAGACCCTTCAACCCTGGTTTGCAATGATCCGCTCTCCTAGGATTGCAAGCTCTCCTAAAGGAAAAAAGGAGAAAAAGGAGAAAAAATAAAGGTCCCCAAGCATGGACCTAGTTTCTAGGTTCCTACAATTCCTCCCTGGAGAGAGTTCAACACCTTGCCTCATCTGTATCTGCAAGGCTCGCAGGTCATGGGCATTCAGGGCTCTGAGAGACCATCTTTACATCGGTAAGGGGCAGGCAGTTAGGACTTGTGCCTGATAGACTATAGGTGTCGATAAATATCTACTGAGGGAGAGGAGGTGCTCTGGGCTCGGCCTGATTTCCTGTAGGTCTCTGGCATGTTGGCTGGTATGCTTGTATATGTTGTATAGAAGACAAGCAATTTTTATCTTTCACCATAAATCCAGCTGCTCTAGGGAAGATGTCTCAGCCGTTACCTGGGAGACCCTATCACTGAATTAGCCAGGATGCCCAACAATTTCACTGACCAGGCTCTGTCTCTAACCCATAGACATGCTATCAATCCCCTAGCACATTTCTTAAACTTTCCATACTCTAAATTCCCAAATTCCCAAGTCTCAGATCTAGCATTCTAACATGTTGCTCACATCTAGAAGAGTCCAGTTTCTCTATCAAAATCCCACTGCGAGCAAGGAGTGAACAAAAACTCTTTCCCTTTCTGCATGACAATCTGACCTTCATTTAATATCCCCATTCTGTTTCCCTGGAAACAGGGAAAGACAGTATATGACCACATGTAACTAAATCATGTTGCCTACGGTAAGAACACCCACCATGACTGGTAAACTCTTTCTGGTCTGGAAGGACGATGAATGAACTTGGAATACCTGATGGGGACACCATACCTTGGGCTTCCCTGAGTTGGATAACTCCTGTAACTGGCACGTCCATTGCAGGGGTCCTGGAAGCTGTGCCAATGAAGTTGTTTCAAGAGATACTGGCTCCCGTGGGGCGTGGAGTTTTTAAGCCGGGTCAGCTTCTGCAGCTGCCCACTGCAGCTCTTGTCTCCTTGCACCTGAGCCGGACTTTTGCCAAGACTGTCCTGTTGGTAAGCCACGGCTCCTATAGTATATTGTCCTGAGTAGATGAGTGCGAAATGTCGCCCGCAGGGGTGGTCCTGCAGTCAGAGTGTGTGGTGGAGTCTAAGGGGGCTCCCTGTAGGTGTTGCCTCTGTATTTCAGAGCCAAACTATATGAACAACAGTACTATGCCTCTTCTTGTCTTACTTTTCTCCATCTTCTTCTCTCATTCTCAATTTCTCTCAGTGACAGAGCAATGAGAGTGGTAACAGCAACAGTGATAGCCACTAACATTTGTTGAAGGCTCGCTATGTGCTAGGCACTATGCTCACTCATTTAATCCTCTTAAAATCATAATTATCTCCCAGATATTAACCCCCAATATTATCATTTCCATTTTACAGTCTGGGCTCAGAGAGGTTAACTCATTTTGCCAAAGCCACACAGCTGATGCGTGGCAGAGCTGAGATTCAAACTCAGGAGGCCGGGTTCCAGTGCTGATGCTCTTAACCCTGTTGCTCCACCTTCCAGTGTGCTCAGAGCTTCCCTCCGGCTCTTTCCTGTCACCATCACACTGCTAGAAGTACATTCTGCCTCTGCTGCCTTTTTTTTCCCTCCATCCACTTCCTCCCTAACTCCTTGTAACAGGCACTACCTTTACTACTTCCGTAAGTCTGCACCCATGGGGAAAACCAGCCATTTCCGCCCTTCTGAGTTCCTCCTTCTGCCACTCCTTCCCTTTGGTCTCTCATCACAACCCAACATGGACCTTCCTGAAACTCCCTTTCTCTGGCCCCTGCACCAGGTCATTTTCAGGGGCAGGCCACAGGGCTGCAGACATGCCTTGCTTCCCCTTCTGCTGTCACACGCCTCCACCCCCACGGAATTCTCCCCAGAGTGCCAGGGCATCCACACTCACACTCTTCCCTGACATCTCACGTCTCCGCACAACAAAAACAATAGAAACACTCTCGCTTCGAAAGCTGACCAGTTGTCCAATCCTACACTGATCTATCCAAACTTGCCTCCCTCTCCTCTCGCTGCCTCTTCACAACCTCCTTTCATGTGCCTCACACCTTTACTGCGATGGTCTCACGACTTACCCCTCAGCCCTCTGCCTTTCATTCACCAGGCTCTGTCCACCTGAAGATCCATCCAGGCTCACAGCTTCAACAACATGAGTAGTGTTCCCCATTTCCTACGCCAAGCTGCACTTGAGGTACTGCACCAAGTACTTGAGTGGATGACCTCATGTATTCCTTATAATAAGGCTAAGAGAAAGTATCGTTACGCCATCTTAAACATGCCCAAAAGTCAGTACGAAGAGTTGAAGCAAACTGCCAAAGATCCCACAGCCTGTACATGATGGGGATGAGTTTAGAATCCAGTGTCCATCTGAACCGAAATCCCATACAATTTCCTCTGTTCCAGGGTTCCCTCTACACACAACTTCCCAGGTAACTGACAATACTAAGTGTGTGCCGGGCTCTGCACCACGGGCCCCATAGCATCGTCTCTGTATTCAGCCCTGGGAGCTAGTGGATGCCATCAGCACCACCTTTTTGTAGTTACGGAAACAGATCAACAACTTGGCCAGAGTCACATAATGCAAACTCAAATGGCATACTGAAGACTCAAATCTAGGTCTGCCCGACTCCTAAGTCCATGCTTTTAAGCCACTATCAATTTCTCTCCCAAATATACACTCATATTTCAGACTATTCCTAGCGACTCAGCTCAATCTGAATATTCCCTTGTTTGTTCTACAGCATCTCCCACTACTGTGCCTTTTCTATGGAAACTTTTACCCTCTTCTGACTTCCCACATCTTCACCCCATTCCCC
Organism: Ailuropoda melanoleuca; assembly: GCF_002007445.2. Lineage (NCBI taxonomy): Eukaryota > Metazoa > Chordata > Mammalia > Carnivora > Ursidae > Ailuropoda > Ailuropoda melanoleuca. The sequence goes on along the minus strand of NC_048218.1, from coordinate 66,097,140 downwards.
AGATCCCATTCATTCTTTCTTCCCTCTGATAACTCTGAAATATGCCCTTTATTTTCCACTCCTCCTGCTACTCAGCCCCCAGCTCCTCCTGCCTGTATTACTGCAATCACTTCCATACTGGTCTCCCCAGACTCCAGTTTCTCCCTTATACCAACACTATCTGCCCCCATTGGATTCCCTGCTCCAATATACTGCTTTCACCGTGTCATTCCCCCAGGCAAAGCACGCATGCGCGTGCACACACACAGTTATCACTGCTGTCATCTACAATGCAAACAAAATCCAGTCTTCTTGTCCTGGCATTCAAGGCACTCCCTCCCTCCTCAATGGGTCCAAATCTGCCTTTCCCTATTATTTCATACCACTGTCCTACACCAAGCAGGCTTTCCGGCCATATGCTATTCACTGCCACGCAAATACATCACCCCATGCTCATTGCCACCCCAATATTTGTGCTCACATCTTTCCCCCTATGAAATGCTCCACACCCAAATATCCAAATTATTCCCATCTTCCAAAATTCAATTAAAGTGTCATCTCCTCATAATGCCTTCTTTGACCAACTAAGCCCATACTGATTTCATTTTCCTCCAAACTCACTGCTCCAGTGTCTACCACAGGAGTTCACAAACCTAGCCTTCATTCAGAACTATCTGAAATGTTTTTGTAAAAAACAGCTTCCTATGCTTTACTCTTAAGATTCTGACTTAGTGGGAGCTCTCTAGGTGATTCTGATGCACCTGCATTTTTTATTTAAATGGTTCATGTGGAGACTTAATGCCTATCCACCATAGGGTAGCTGGTATCAGACTTAACCCTACCATCTATAAACTATTTGAAAGCACAGGTCAATAACCAACATAGACCAATCATCCGTGAAGGAAGAGAAGCACACAATATAAGCCCTCTTTGGAGCAGAGAAATAGGAGCTGAGCAGAGAGCAGCAGTCTTGATGGGTATATATATAAAAAAAAAAAAACACCAGAGTTTAGCGTTCAGGGCTGGTAAGGTGGTTAGAATTTCAGCAATAGGATATTAGGGAAGAGGGAGCTAAGAGAGGGAGACCTAAAAATCTTCATTAAAATTTCCTTCAGGCCTTTGGCAAAATCCTAAGCTGTGTACATGCAAGGAGACTCCAGAAAGTCTAGGAGAGAATGGCTGTGGGAAGTGGAGGATACTGAGAGCTGAACAGAAATTTTAGGTTACACAGTGCCGGGGAAATATTGGGAGCTCCAATACAAACAGTGCGAAGAGATTTTGGTGAGCACTCTGGGCACTGAGTTGGGTCCCCAGAAAGACCAGGATATAGGAGAAAGAACCACATCCTAAGAGTAAGGGCTATACCCTAGGATTAATGAAAAGATGGAAGTAGATCTGTCATAGCAAAGCCTAAATCAGGGCTCAATAGGATCAAGATCTGCTAGTAATTTAACTGTATTCCAGAGCAAAACTTAAAGTCTGGAAGAAGGTAACCTAATCTGGAGTCTCTACAATGCATCATCTGCAATTTCCAGTAAACAACTTATCAGCCATATGAAGATGCAGAGAAAAGTGATTGATAACCAAAAAACAAAAGTCAATAAAAACAGACCCAGAGATGACCAGGCTATGAATTAGCAGGTAACACTATTATTTTTTTTAAAGACTTTATTTATTTGACAGAGAGAGAGGCAGCGAGCGAGAGAACACAAGCAGGGGGAGAGGGAGAAGAAGGCTCTTCCCTGAGCAGGGAGCCCAATGCGGGGCTTGATCTCAGAATGCCAGGATCACAACTGAGCCGAAGGCAGACACTTAACGACTGAGCCACCCAGGTGCCAGGTAACACTTTCAAGATAATAATGAGTAATATCTTAAAGAGAATAGGAGGGAATGGGACAAAATGAATTAAAACATGGAACACTGAAAGAGAGTCCAGTTTTCTGTTTCTTCTAGCCAAAAGCATCCAGATATAGTCACATGCTTATGTTGCTAAGTACAATATTTTACTCACTTAGTGAGTACCCACTGTATTCCAGACATTGGATGAGAGACTAATGATAAAAGATCAAGTCAGAGTCCAGTGAAGAAGAGAAATGTAATCAATAGTCTGTCAATTTTAAGTGTGAAAAGCACTATGAAAAGTGTCTACCATGGGCTGACCACAGAGGAGCACGTGATCCCACTTGGCAGAGGGAGAGGTACAGAAAAGCATGAACGGCTTCCAGAAGGTGGCAACAGCTGAGCAACACTTGAAAGACAACAGGATTTGGTCAGGTGAAGATGTAGATGGGAAGAGCATCTTAATGAGACGACAGAACTTGAGTAGAGGCCCTGAGGCTTTAAACATGGATCAGAGAGGAGGTACACAGAGCTCTAGGGCAGGAAGTAAGAGGTACCCAGAAAGGATGATAAAAGAGAAGGGAGGGGCCGGGTCACAAAGGAGCAAAGACTGAAAGGCAGAGGAACTGCTCTTTGTTTAGTTTGCAGTGGAGAACCACTAAAGGGCAGTAATATGGTCAGATTTGTTTTTAACCCTGACTGGGTGTCTATACTGAGGTCCCCAGATAGACAGTGATTTACCTCATTGCAAAGAGGAGTCCAAGCCAGCCCTGATCTCACAGAACAAAACCAACTAGCACATTACAGACTTCTCACCAACTGTGGGTTCTCCGTGTCCACCCCCTCCTTTTTTCCCCCTTACACTCCTTGTTCTTATAAACCCTTCAGTGTCTGGGTCAAAGAAGATAAACATAAAGGAGGAAATAAAGAACAGATGATAAGTGCCCAGCACAGTGCAAACACATAATAGATGCTGAATGCATGCTAATCCCTCTCTACTTCCCCTGGGCTTAGACAGGATAAGCTGGCAGTCACAAAAAGTAGTTGCTTTCTGATTAGAGAAACCCAGGCTGCAAAACTTCATGCTCAGATCACACACTGCCCTTGAGAATGAGCTTTGGCTCAGCTCTGCCTGGAGAAGCACAGACTCCTGTTAGGCCCTAAAAGGCCACTGTCCTCACTCTTGCCTTCCTCATGCTAAATGAGGGGATGAAAAGTCTCACCAAGTCCGCTATTAACATAAATGTTTTCAGACTTTAAATAAGGGTTGTTTTTTTTTGTTTTTTTGTGGTTTTTTTTGTATGTTTCTTTTCCAGTCTGTTTGCCTGGATGAACCAAGTTCCCTGCAGCACTGGCAATAGACATAGTACCCTCCCTGTGGGGAAGACATGGTCATCCAGGAGCCAGCAAGTCAAGCAGACGAGAAACAGGACCAACCAAGACGGGAGTCAGCCCAGGCAGCCCTGGGATATTGACTCTGAGTGGCCAAATTCCTTCCATCTGAACCACAGATGCTGATAAAATATTCTCAGCAATGGAGTGAGAAAATGTGCTTCGCTTACTTCCCAAAATGTGGAATTGAAGAGGTCAAACTCTATTTAATCCAAGCTGAGAAAATAGTGCCCAACTTTATCCCAGAGCTAAATTTAGGCATAAACTGAGATCTGGCCCTTGGCAAGTTAATTTAGATGAGCTAATGCTTGTTCCTGGCATACAGGATGCACTCAGTAAATGGTAACTATTATTGTTACTGCAAAAATGGAGCGTCTGCTGGATGTTCTCATCCAGTCCTCCCACGCATCCTAAAATCGGCTGTGCCAATCACTTGCACATCTGGGGAAAAAATTCCACATGGGCTAAGGCGGAGGTGGCCCTCCCTTCAGGGGTCTCTATCTGGCGGAAGGGGGCGGCTGCTGTGCTGAAGTGGCGTGGGCTAGGTGGGCTGGAGCTCCAACTGAGGAAGAAAGCTGGCACCCCGCCCCTCCCCTTTTCCCTTCTACCCTCTTCCAGCAGCTTCAGCAGTGGGGCCCCGGGGAGGCAAGGGGCGGCATGGGAGCCAGGCTCAGGCACATCCAGGAAGAGAGGCTTGGTCACGCTCCCTGCTCCCAGACCCCACCTAGCAGAGCACACCATGCAGGTACTGAGGAAGAACTTAGGGAATGAAGTGCACAATCACTCCTCAAAACCCTGCATTTCTTTAACAATCTTATTCAGAGGACTGCGGAGAATTCCTGTGTTCAGAGAGTGCCAGTGGTCCCTATGAGCAGGGCAGAAATGTAATAAAGAGACCACTCGTGGTCTAATGCTTTTAGTAGCCTTGACCCCCACTCCTCTCACGCTCCTGTGCCTTCAAAGAAATTTACATTTATATTTAATTTAGTCACCCATCCTTCTCCCAAAATGTTTTTGGGATTTCTTTCCACCCCTCCCACCCCCAATCCTACTGTCTTGATGTGAAGGCCTCGTTGTTCCCTTCTCTCCCTTTCCTCCCCAACATCTAATCGGTCACCTGGTGGCACTCTCCCCAGAGTTCGCCCCTCTCCTTTCCACTCCCACTGCCGCCTCATCTGCTCACACTTGGATTAGTCTAAAAGGACCAGAACCGGGAGCCCTGCCTCCCACTCTGTGCACTGCCAGATGAGAGGTGCTAAAGCCCCGTTTCTAGGGGAGGGCCCTGGAGCGGCGTCCCTTGAAACCACTCGGCGGTAGGTGGTGCTCTTGCGTCAGCTCGGAGCTCTGCCGGTTCTGCTCCATCAGGCGGCCCAGGGAGTGTGGACTGTGGCACAGTCCTCTCTTTATGTGGCACTGACTGTGTGCCTCTGGGGAACACCGAGGTATCTAAGACACCGTGCCTGACTTCCAGGAATGTGCAATATATTTGGGGAGACCTCTGAGTATAAAGCTACAATATGAGTTGGAATAGTCCAGTTTCAGGGGGACGGATAAGAGCTATAGGAAGATGTCCAGAGGAGAGAAGGACCACTCGAGAGGCAAGAGTGAGTGAAATAGTATTTGAGCAGACCTGCAGCTTGGGTAGGGTTCCAGTAGGCAGAGTGGAAGGGAGGTTGGTATAAACAAAGGCGTGAGAAGGTGGGGCTGTGCAAAGCATAGAGCAGGATGTCCTGAAGATGGGACCTGAATGGCCAAGTCCAGTCTCATTCCCCATTCTAGACCCTTCCAGTTTGCACCTCTTCCTGACACCTCAGGACAAGGGTCAGCTCCCTGGACAAGACAAGTACCAGTCTAAGGTGGGACCAGTCAGTCTGCTTGATCTGCACGGAGGAAACCAAACATCCCTTTTGTCTCTATGCCGAGAAAGAGCGTATCTTCTCTCACGACATCAGTAACCATCCTCATAGCAGGGCCTTTCTTGTCCTGGAAAAGGCTCTCTGAGAAGGGCTGGAGGTGAGCTGAAGAGTAAGATAGTAGAGTTTCTTGGTGAACATGGACTGGGGAACACGGGGAAGAGCCTTTCTGGGATTCTGGTGAAGACAGGTTTCCTCCAAGGGAATCAATGCTCCTTTGCATGTTTTACTGTGAGTTTTCTGACTCTCTAAGATAAGACCACAAAGCTTTGGCTCTGCTTGGGAATGACCTCAGGCAAAGCCATGGGACACAGGGATGGGACTTTGCCCATGAATATCTCTGACCTGGGCACACCTAACTCTGGATACCAGAAACCTGTCAACTCAGCACTTCCATACCAGAGAAGTCTCTCTATGCATACACGTGAGAAGACATCCTCTTATGCTCACATATGAGACAGAGCTTCACTCCATCTGACTGAGAGAACATAATTCCCTGGATGGGCAAATGCCTTGGAGTTTCAGACTGGCTAACCTGAACTACAAGAAGCAAGTGCACCTACACACATGAAATCTTTTTCTCACTTGCGCAAGTGGGATCAAGTGGGATCAAGGAATCAAGCTGCAGACCCCTCCCCATCCCTTTTTGTATTTAAAAAACTGGTCTCAGGAATGCCAGGTTGATGAGTTTAGAGCCCACATCAAGTGAAAGTATGCCAGAAGAAGTGAAGGGAGTTCATCTGAAGCAGGAAAGACTGGGAAGGTCCATGAGGACTGTCTCCAAGTCATCAGAGGGATGCCCTCCAGGAGAAGGAAGAAGCTAGTTCTGGGGGACCCTCGGGCAGACCTGGGACCACATGGTGCGAGCTCCAGGAAGACAGATTCTGGCCTGGTGGCAGGAAGCCTTTCTAACAAACGGGCGTGTAAGGATGAAATAGGCTGCTTTCCAAAGCTGTGGCTTCCTCGACCCAGGAAATACTCAGCAGAGTCTAGAGAATGTTTGTCAGTTAGGGAAGTCCTGAGGAAGGGATTGGACCCTCCGACTCAAAGATTTTAGCATTCTAAGATGCTCCTGGCAGGGCCTGAACTGATCACCAGATTCCAGCTTTCCTCGTGTCCCCTGGTTACTCAGGAAGTGGTGTGACGAGATTTCCGACCCCCTGCTCTAACTCCTGGTAATGCACAGGGCATGGACATCGCCCTCCTGCCCTCCTCCCCAGGGGACCTGAGCTACAGCCTCTGTGGAAAATGGCTGTTCCCACAATCCACCCTGTACTTGAAGGCTGCTATGCCTTCGCTCATGCTCTTTCTTCTTTAGACACCCCAGCTTCGGCTGAATATTTCCATCTAGGTTGTCTACATAACCATGATAGGTACCTGGACAGACTGTCTCTATGTGGCAGACTGTGTCTATGCGGCCAGCGCCACCTGCTCCAACGTGGTAGGGCCTGACTGTAGCTCATCTGCTAGTTGCCTGGCCCCAGCACAATCGCTGGCACTTGTTTAATTGGCTTATCTTCAGTCACCGTGTCTAAGATCTTGCCATCTGGGCCACATGCTTCCATCTCCCTTCCCTTCTACTGGCAGTAGATCTGGTATCTACTATGCACTGACCAGTTCCTTCTCAAGACCCCTTCCTGGTTTCTCCAGGCACCAGGTACCTACCTCCCCTACACACATTGCTGCTGCGTGCTGCTCATGGTCTGCTCCAGCGCCCTTGCTGTGGATGGGCGTGAGCTCTCTGCCCTCCCTCCCCAGGCCCCAGCAGGCCTCCCCATGCCTGTCTTCCACTCCTGATCCCATCTATGTATGTGGCCCACCTAGAGTCTACCTGCCGTCTGCTGGCCACCCACTGGACTCTGGGCATGTTAGAGGCTATATACATATTTTCTTTAATCCATACCCATCCTAAGGCATTTATTAAAATCTACATTTTACTGATAAAGAAATTGCTCACAGAGGGTAAACTGGACACTGAGAGCCATTCAGCTCACAAGGCGCTAGGCTGGGACTCAAATCCTGATCTCTGATTGCAAAGCCAGCGCTTTTTCTAGGAGCAGTTGCTGGATGTTCTGGCCTTTTCTCTTTCTGCCCTCCAGGGGAGGCCTGAATCACATGGAGCCCTCCCTTAGCTTCACCCAAAGAAGGAAGCAAGACCACAAAAGGGAAGAGAAACAACAGGTTCAGAGAGAATGGAAGCAAAAAGAGTGGGGTGAGTGCAGGCTGGAGGGGTGCAAGCGCATGGAGGAGAAAGGTCAAGAATGGGAAAGGAAGGAGAGGGATGCAGGGGAGTAAGGTAGAAGATGAAGGGAAGGAAGCAAGGTGCATCCTGCAAAGTAAAATTCCTTGAAAGAGGTCCCTCCTGTAGAGACTCAATTTGTTTTTCCACTTAATAACTTGTACCTGAATGTCTTTTTGTTCTTCAAAAAAGTATACTTAAGACATTCCCTCCAATTCCCCTACTGGGGCAGAGCTGACATGTCACCTTTCTTCTTGGGCCGCCACCCACTGTCTCCCCACTACACACTAGGCTCCCCCCAAACCCTAACTTCTGCCCAGGAAGCAACAGAGACCTGATATCTAACCGGGCTCGAACCACTAGAGTGGGCACTATTTCTGTGCCAGCCTTTTCTTACAAGGTATCAGGAGTCACATTGGTGCTGAGCCTGATTTTCCCTAAGCCTCCCTACATGATTCCTCCTATCCAGGGCTTACATGGGAGACAAGGTCCCCAGCACCTAGCAGAGGACCTGGCACATGGGAGACACTCAATGTCTGCTGACAAATGAGTGAATGAAGATTCTCAGTTACTTCACTGTGCCTCATACAATATCTGCCTCTGATCAGGACCTTCTCTTTCTAGCTCACTTAAATTGGTGCAAACGGAATCAGTGCGACAACCTGGATTCTGGAAACGTTGTTAACATAGTGTCCATATTCTCAGTTCTAAGGGGGGTCACTCTGGGGTCCACAGTTCTGTAGGGTCCATTCATAAGTAGAGGCCACGTATGTAGGCTAGTCACATGTGGCTGTCTGGTCTCACCCCTTGCAGCCCACGTGGGAGACCTGGGAGGGATCTAAGCACCCCCCACCCCCCGCCTAGAGTTCCTTCCAGTCCTGCCTCTGATCTGCTCTCCATACCCACAGGCCTCCTGGGGGCCCTGTGACCTCCATATACAGTGGGGCTGAAAACACAGGAGCGGGAGAAAAGATGGAAGGAGGAGAGAAACAGATTTGGGAGAGAACACTCACACGTGAAGCCTGCAGAACACTGTGACTTGGATTATTTTTGGAATCTAATGTTTCTAATGTTCAAGGGGAGGAAATGAGGAAAAGTAAGTAGAGATTCCCAGGACCAGCAGGCTGGAAATAATACAGGACACTGTGTCCTGTGTTGGGGCGGGATGCAGACACACTTCCTCGCCCTGAGCCCAGTTGCGGCGGGGGGGGGGGGGGGGG
>NC_048218.1:66030667-66087709 GCF_002007445.2 Ailuropoda melanoleuca | reverse complement strand
GGAGGGGGAGGTGGGCAGGGGGCGGTGGTGTAGGCCCCAGGAGGAGGATGCAGGGCAGAGCAAGAGGGCACCAAAGCCTTTCTCTAAAAAAAGCAGGAAATTACAAACCGCCCAGTAAAGATCTTACCCTCTAGCTGCCCCAAGGTTGCAGCTCTTTGACGCCACCCTCCTAACAAGAAGAGCTCAGGGGACTGAACCACAGAGACTTGTCAGCATGCACCCTGGAGGCCTGTCCAGGGCTTGCCCTTTTAGCACAGCAGCGGTCACCCCCACCCTCCATTCCTTCCCAGGCCCTCTGGCCATCTCCTAGGTTGCTGGCTGGCCTGTGTGCCCTTTCTGCTGCAGGGCAAGGTCAGTGTGTGTGTGTGTGTGTGTGTGTGTGTGTGTTGGAAGAGGGGGTGGAGCCCTAGCCTCAGGGCGGAGGGCGCAACCTCCAACGCTGCCTCCCTGAACTCTCTCCCAGGCACACTTCCCAACCTCACGGAGTCTTAGCTCTCCCATCTATGAAATGATGCCCATACTCACACCTGCCTGGCCTACCACACAAGTAGATGGGAGACCAAACGATGTACCACCAACGGGATGACTCTGGGTGGGTCTCTACTCTGGGACAAAGTTTTCTGTATAAAAGGAAGGGCTGGACCACAAAACCTCTAAGGTCAGGGGTGTGAGAACACTTTAAAAACCGACATTAAAAAAAATATTATGTATTATAATTGCTACAATGGCACTTCAGTTTGACAAATGAGTGTGGAGTCACGCTCACTGCTGGCTTGAGGGGTGTGGGGGTTGGAAGTGTGGCGAAGAGAAGCAGCAGGGGGCCAAAGTCTGGCAGGCAGGAAAGGCAGAGGGACTTCTCCACAAGTGGCCCTACTGGTTCTCATCATTCCAGGTGGCATGAGACTCTGGGTCTTGCTTTGGGCCCTGAGGTATGATCAAAACTGTTTATACCTTGAAGGGAGAGGGCAGGAAATAGCAGTGGATACTTTGCCCAGGGACAGGGCATCCTGGGGATGTCCTGAATTGCTAATGTGGTTAACAGGACAGACAAACAGTGAAACACAATAAGCACGTAACCCTTAGCACAGAGCCCCGCTGCCTGCCACGATGCCTTTCACCCAGTGCACCCCACAAATGTTTTCTCATGGTAACATGAAAGTCACATTATTTTGTTTGCACAGACCTCCAAGAAAATGAAAACGTATAGAAGTGTTTCTTGGATGGACTTTTGGGAGTGTTTCTGGCCCCAAGTTTGCAGGAGAACAAGACAAATACACTCTCAGCTATAACGCAAAGCAGAAGGTGACAAGTGTCTCAGATACAGAAGGTATATGGGGAGGGTGCAATCCCATCCCCGTGGGGGAATCACTTTCCTCCCTGTCTTCCCAGAGACCTTTCCCGTGGCAGCTCCCCCAAACTGGACCCATCAGATATGACCCCCATTTGACCTAGGTGCTCTTCTCTGTGCGTCAGCCAAGGGCATCACACAACCTAGGGATCTTTGGGGGCTCCTGTGAACGTACATCCTAACTGCCGACTTCTCTCAAAACTCAATTCTTGATTTCGTTTCATTGAGGGATCATGGAAAATTATCTGGAGCAAGTCCATTTGGAAGAGAGCATTGATGACGCTCTGTGTGGTCTTGGCAGGCCTCAGTGACTGAAAAGGAAGGCATGACTGCACCAGCACAGGCGGGGGAAAGCGAAGCCCAGGGCCGGCACCTCCACACACCACCCCATTCGATTCTCATAACAAGCCCAGGTAGCTAGGCAGCAGCTCAGCCTTTTTTTTTTTCTTAAAGCAAGACCAGAACCCAACAGATGATGGTTCTATTTGCTGAGAAAAACTTATATTCCATCACTAAACAAGGTGACAACCTTGAAGACAGAAGACCCTGCTGTGGATTTTTGCGGAAAATGAATAGCAAAAGGGCAAAAATTATTACAGAATTCCTGATCTATAAAGAGGGTTAGATGTCATTAGTAGGGCAAGCCTGCAAGAAGGAGGAATGGCAGGCATGTTTGGATGGGGTGGGTGGATCTTTATCAAACTTTATTAATCTGGAGATTCTTTTTTTTTAAGATTTTATTTATTCATTTGAGAGAGAGATTGAGAGAGAGCATGAGTAGGGGCAGGGAAGGGGCAGAGGCAGAAGCCGACTCCCCACTGAGCAGGGAGCCCGACGCAAGGCTGGATCCCAGGATCCCAGGACCCTGAGATTATGACCTGAGCTGAAGGCAGAGGCTTAACTGACTGAGCCCCCAGGTGCCCCTCAATCTGGAGATTCTGATATGTCCCCTGACAAGCCTGATCTCTACCCCACTGCCACCCCGGCCGCTTCCATGACCACACATGTGCCCTGCCACACCACCCCTCCTGTTGAAAGACATTTTCACAAAGAGAAAGAATTGTTCATGAGGACACCATGGTGTAGGAGTAGAAGAAAAGTCGTAAGACACTGAGCTAGCCCAAATTCTCCATCTTCATTTTTTGGGGAACATAATTGGAGGTCAAAGATTAAAGATGTGCCTGAGGTCTCCCAACTGGCAGAGTGGAACTTCAGAACAAATCTGAATCCCCACTCAGCTCTGTTTCAGCCCAGACATGGCACCATTAGGCATGAAGAGAATGTCAGCATGCAAGAATGAATATGCAGGAAGGCATTTAGAATTCAATTCTCCAAAGGCAGCTTTCCCACAGGCAGCATGGTACGGCCAGTTGCCTCGAAGCAACTGCGGCAGTCTCCTGTGAGCACATGCCTTGGTCGCAGGGGAGGTGGGCACCTAAACACCCTCCCAACAGTGGTGCGGAAGGTCTGGGCTGGAGCACGTTCCAAGCACAGCTTTACACAGGAAACCGCCCTGTGCTGCGTAAACCAATAATGAGCACGGTTCCAACGCTGGAAGCCCTACAGGGTGGTCTTGTCCACTCTTAAGGGAATTCTCTCACAAGGAAGTAGGAATATGCTTCTTTCTGGAATGGCTTTGGGCAAGACTAGAGCATGGGCCTCCCAGTAGACATCAGGATTTACTCAGAAGGTGAAGGTTTCTGTATCAGTTAAGTCAGTTATACGCTGGAGCCCCTCGAGGCCCTTCTTTCCTGCAAAGACTGAGAGACCGTGGGCCTTCCGCAGACTGCAAGGTGGATGGTGTGGCAGCTTCAGTATTTTCTGATACACGTCATTGGCGTTGGCACATTGGTGGGCATCGTGAGGTCACTCTGGCTGTCACCAGGATGACAAGGCTGGGTTCTTCACAGTGTGTGGGAGGTAGACTCTCTGATCTCAAGGTCTTTTCCAGCTCTGCCATTCTAAGATGGGTCCTAGGCACCCAGGAAAGGTGGGGGGGGCAGCTAGGAAGGATCCTCCACTGAGCAGCAAGAGGACGAGGAGCAAATCTACTTAATGACCTTAATACCACAAACTGCCCTGTACTAGAGAAGAGGCCTCCCTTCTCTCTGGTAGCGGGATGCAACTGCAGGGCAGAAACGTCCAGGGCACAGGGTCCGTGCAGCTGTGGGGGCGATCAGCCGTGACACAGGGCTGCAAAGAGAGCCATACTCTGCTTCTTGCTCATGAGGAGCGACCCGCCTGTGGTCTGTGAGCACAGTGGAGGACAGGCCCATGAGCTCCAGACTGGAGAGCACGGGACCAAGGCACAACATATCCAATGTGATGCACTGTGAACTACTTGAATCACCTCTGAGTTGCCCAGTCCTCCACAGGTTGCTCATTAAGGCTTTCCTATCATTCCTGAACTGCAACATTGCCTCTTCTCTAAAAACGCCCCAATCATGGAGGCTGTGCCTGGGGCATGGGGAGCACACGGCAGACATAAGTAATAATAACTAGGGGTTTGAGACAGCCGATGTTCCAGGACACAAATTCCAGCCTACTCATCTTTATCCAAGTGCCTTGTTTTGGGCTCATGACAGCTGTTCAACAGAAGTTTATTAAATGAATGGGTGGCCTGCCTTATGAATGATCTGTGGAAGTGTCTGTACTCCCGAAATGTTTACTTGGCAGAGAAAATGGCTCTCCCCCATCCCACCCCCCACTTCAGAGGTGAGGGGAAGGTGGGGAGAGATGGCTTCACTCCCCAAGGCCAGCTGGTAAATGGACAGCAACACCTATGATTCAAGCCCCGGGAAACAAGCTGCCACCCCACAGGCACAGCGCACCCCTTCACAAAAACAGTAGCTGGGCAATCACCAGTCTTCTCAATTTGCTGAGAGTTTCCCAGACCTGGAATTGCATGCCTCCCACAAGCCTCCCACCAGAACGGAGGCTAAGACGTGGCTCATGCAGTAAGTATTTCCTCACGCTCTTGTAGTTGTGGATCCACACAAGCCTTACCCCAAACCGCCACCCTCCGCACCCCCTTTCAAAAACGCCAAATAAGTCAAGGGCTGAGGCACTCGGTTCTGCACAGATATTTTAAATTAATCTTGAAGCAACTTAAAAGGACTGTTTTTCTCTCCTGCCCCACACCCAGCACATTTTCTGTGGCAGCTGGGTCAAGCTTGAGCCACATTTTCATCACTGACTCAGTATCAAAATATTCCTGGGCTGCCCTCTCCCCAACATCCCTTCACTGCCCCTGTTTCATTTTTTTTTAATAATAATTTTTTATTATGTTACGTTAGTCACCATACAGTACATCCTTAGTTTTTGATGTAATGTTCCATGATTCATTAGTTGCATATAACACCCGGTGCACCATGCAATACGTGCCCTCCTTAATACCCATCACCGGTCTATCCCAATCCCCCACCCCCCTCCCCTCTGAAGCCCTCAGGTGTTTCCCTCTTTTATTTTTTATATTCTTCCCTCCCTTTCTATACACACCAAACATACCACACACATGCCACACACACACACACACACACACACACACACACACACTTCTTTTTATGGTATTAACACACCATGGGACATGGATGCTAAACTTAGAGCCCTGCATAGAACTGAGGGATTATATACTTGGATAGGGAAAAAACAGGCCTTGATTTTCACTAACGTCTAACCGAAATAAAGCATTCCTTTCAATTATGAATGTAGGCAGCAAACTACATTAATGTTAGCAATACTCACGCCTCTGACATCAACAGAAACACACACGTGTTACCCTGAAGTATCATTCGTGCTCATCACTACTTCAAAATTATGGTAGTTATAACACTTCAAATAGAGCTTGCTATTTAACGTGGTCCTAAACAAGCATAAAAGTTGTTATTCCTAAAAATGGAATAACTGTACTTCAATAATTATTTTCCAAGCCTATTTATTATTTTGTACATTTACAAATGTTATTCTGGGAAGGGTGCATAGCACAGAAAGGTTAAGAGCCCTGCTGTCCAGTGAGCATTAGAAGGTGGGATGTGAGATTGTCCCCAGAGTCATCAGGGCGTGGGCCTGGAGGCTCAGGGCTAACAGGCAGTGCTCAGTGGTAGCATGAGGCAGCTCCTGGGAGCAGATGGCTAGCAGGGCTACTGGGTCAGAGTTTGGGTGGGCTTTGGAGACAGACCCAACACTGGCTCTGTCTAACCCCCAGTGCAATCTTGGGCAAGCCACTTCATCTCTCTGAGCTTCCAGTGCCTGTCAGCATCCATTCTGAGCTTTCCCTGACTGTGAAATAGGGACAATAATACGCCATTAGAATCTTGTGAGCATGAATTGAGAAGATATATGCACGGCAGAAATTACTGCTTGGTTGACCAGTGCTTGGCTAACTCTAGAAGGTCAGTCTTCCCTACCTGGGGATTTCTGAGGCTCAGGTGTTTTATTTTGTTTTGTTTTCGAGACAGGTACTATCTGTGCCTTATGAAGGCTTCCCATAACCTTGAGCTTCAGGGATGTGGTGAAATGCCTCCAACAAAACACTTCTAGGCAGACCTGAGCCCCTGCCTCCCCTTCTGACCCTGGCTTACGGAAACAGGCACCCAAGCCAGACTGCAAAGCAGATTCTCTGCCCCACAGCAGAAGAGACCACAAGTAAAAAGACGTCCAGACCTTTCCAATATTGCCCACAGGAGCCAAAGTACCTGCCTCTGGCTTCACAGAGCAGCTGCTTCTGACCTGGTGTCTCTCACTGTTTGGTGAGCAGTGACAGGGATTCTACAGTCCCAGGGGTCCCTCCCAGGGTGGGGCAGGCCAGGGTTGGACCTTGGCTGCTGGGTCACTGGGCAAGGAGGCCTCAGGAAGGCTGGGGGAGACCTCACAACTCCTAAGTTTGTGCAAGAAACCCCTCTACATGTCCCTTCCAAAAACTGGCTTAAATGATGTTCAAGAGTTCTTTTGTGGAAAGCGGCTACGCAGTCTTTAAAAATCACATATATTGATTTTCATCTGATTATGAACTATAAAAGATTAGAAAGCACAGAAAATATAGAAAGAAATTAAAATCAATCATAAGCTTGGCCCTTTGAAATCAAAACTAAGCACTGTGGTGAGTTTTTCCCCACTTACACCTATGTTGGCACTCTCACATAAATTGGGATCATAATTATATATAGTTTTGCAGCCTGATTTCATTACTTAGAAATACCTAGAGACATTTTCAATACAGGCTCTTAAAAGACACAAAACCATATGTCAGACGCTGTCGGTAAAACTCACAGGTGACTGAGATGTCATGATATCGCGAAGAGTAGTATTATGCATTTAAATATACGTTCTCCCCGGAAAACTGATAGGAAGAAAACCCATTTCACTCTTCTTAAAGCATATATTATGTATGAAGTAAACTCTCTTTTTTGGCTTGGAGAGAATCTAGAGAAGATACTTTTGTGTCTTTGGCAAAGAGGCACAATCTATAAGAGGCACAATCTATGTTTCTTTTTCACTTTCTCATATATCCCCTGATAAGGGGAAAGCTTTGAAAATTCACTGCTGGAAAAATGGGGTCTTGCTTGAGAAAGTACTCAGCAGCTGAGGAAAAACCTCCACAAAGAGGTGGTATGGAAGGAAGAGGCCTGAACTTCAAAGGGAAGAAAGCAGGATTCATATGTCAAGTCTGCCATTATAGCCCCAAGATCAAAGAACACCCGTTTCCTTGCATGTCAGCAGAGACACCACCACCCACCTCAAAGGATCAAAGGGCCGCACAGATTCAATAAGACGCCGCCTGTGAAAGTGCTTTGTCAATGGTAAAGGACACTGCCCGACAATAATCACGAAGTCCCAACAGTATGATTATTTTTGTTGCTTCGCCGGCCTGAGCCGCTCACTGCGTGTCCTGACGGGCAGCGCGCAGAAGGGCAGGAGTGCGGACTCTGCAGCCACCTCGCACCGCTCAGGCCGGCCATTACTCACCTTCCCAGTTTCTTCATCTGTAGAATGGGATGATGATAGTCCACCTACCTCATAAGCCTCTTGAGGTGATTAAAATGCGTTAATTTACATGTGGTGCTTACGACAGTACCTGGCACATAATAAACACTATATAAGGGGAGCTTTAAAAAGTCAGTGATCAATGACTGAATATATGACTGAAATAAATCAGCCAAAACCAGTAGGCACATTTTTGAGAAAGAGAGAACATGCACGAGTTGGGGGGGGGGCAGAGGGAGAATCTCAAGCAGGCTCCACATTCAGCATGGAGCCCCACAGGGGGCTCGATCCCACAACCCTGTGATCACGACCTGAGCTGAAATCGAGAGTCAGCTGCTCAACCCACTGAGCCACCCAGATGCCCCCAGTAGGCACATTTTTTAAAGCTTTACACAAAACTACTATTCGTCAGGAAGTTGGACTGGCAGCCTCCATAAGTTTCCCTAGAAAGCTACGCACCCCCTACCCCCAAGCCCCGCTGGGGTTTGGTGGCTCCCCTCCTACCTTCTCGGCATCCTGCTCGAAAAGCCGCAGCTGGAAGCACTGGTCCAGCTTGAGCTTGCGCACGTGCCACATCTGGTGCAGGTGCTGCCGGGTGGAGTGCAGCTTGTCCAGGAGGCTGGTGATCTTGGGCACTAGGCTCTGGAAGTCGGCGCTGCCCGGGATGCAGTTGCGCCCCGAGAACCCGTCGCTGCAGCGGATACACTGCAGCAGCCGCTGCCCCTCCCGGTCCAGCTCCTCCACGGGGGCCTTCAGCACCTTCTTCTTGAGCTGTGTGTGCTCGTCGATGAGCCGCCGTGAGCCTTCCACGTCCACAGGGAACTCCTTCCGGGCCAGCATCTCCTGCAGGTCCTCGAGGCGGGACAGCAGGTGCACAGCACTGTTGAAGAACTCCTCCAGGGAGAGCCGCAGCTCGATCCACTCCTCGTGGTTGTAGTCCAGGGAGCCATCGAACTCCTCGGTCAGCTGGGAGGGGTCCACCAGCTTCGTGAGGCCCTCCACGGACACCATGCTTGTCTGGGAGGGGCAGACACAGAGAGGGGCACTCAGCGATGTGGGGCGGGCAGGGCAGTGGTAGGCAGAAGACAGAAAGTCAAGGGGAAAGGCTGAGATAAATCCACACATTAATGACCACAGCCTCCCTCAGAAAGGGCGAGTGGGAGAACATGCAGCCCATGGGGCAAGAGCCACAAATCAGCCAGGGTCAGCGTTTCAACAGACTGGCTCAAAGTCCGGGACAATCTCTTGAGCCTCTTATTCCTTCCAAAACTGACTGGCAAGGCCATAGTAGCCAAGGAATCCTGAAACATCAGCCCCTGCCTTGCTGCATATCATAGGGTAGGTGGAGAAGCAGAAGTGAGAAATGTGTGGGTAGCGAAGGGGAAAGGAAAGGGGGTGATAAGAGAGGTCTGGCTCACCTCGAAGATGAATTTGGAGCTGCCAAAGTTGGTCTTCTGCTTCTGCCAGAAGTTGTCGGGTTTGATGATGAGGGCCACATGGATCTCGGCTGGAAAGGCTTCCTGCAGCGTCTTGAGGAGGGGCTTGATGAGGTCCCACTTGGAGCCCCGCATGTCGATGATGACGGTGAAGCCACGTTTGCACACGTCCTCACTGTGGGGAGGTCAGAGGTCAGGCACGGTCACTCTGGGTGACTGAGACTTGGGTGAACAGAGTCAAAAAGCATCCAGAAACCTGCACTCCTTTTAATCTGGACCACCCCTCCAACTTCACACCAGTCTCCTGGCTGCCTTCCAGTCCAACTCAAAATGTGCTGCCTCAGAAAACCTTTCCAGATTAACCCCATCTGACCCAGGGCATTCTGGCTTCTCCCCGCACTTAGCGAGTAACTCAGCCTTCCCTACACTCAATTGTACTTGTTTGGATGTTTACGGTTAAAGCGTTTATAATTGTGTTTTTCTTTTTTGTCTCCTTTTCTTGCTCCTGGCATGAATCATGCTTTCCCTATTCGAATGCAAGCTCTCTAAAGACAAGGACCCTATTGCCCTTAAATCTGAGATGGAAAGTCTTTGGTATGAGCTCTGTCCTTCCCTGTGCCCACATCAATGACAGACACTGGTATGCTTTACCACTGAACCCAAACTGGGCCAAAAAATCTTTTTCCATAAAGGGCTCTAGGCTGATTCTATCAATAGATTAGCAAATGGTACAGGAAGCATTGAGAACATACATTTGCCACCACTGTATTTAAAATGTGTAACTCGTAGTTCAAATATATATCAACTTTTTAAAAAATCAGGTTGCTGTGTCATGCTGATTGCTCTTAGATGGCCAAGGGTGGGACTGGTTGGGACATGGATGTAGTCCAGTTTTCTCATGTACTTCCATTACACCAGTCCGGTGTAAAAAGTCGTGTTTCAGGAAGCTAAGAGAAGGGAAACGACTCTTGGAATCAAGGCCAGATGAAGTGACAGTGACTATCCTGAAAACCAAAAAGTAATCAGGCTAAATGAATCAAGATGTTGCCATACAACTTACTAAGTAGCAACATTTATTTAAGCACTTGGACTTTAACTATAACTCCAAAGAAATGGAAGGAAGAAAAATGCAGGTCAAAACACTTATAACATGTCAGTTTGGAAGAAACTCTACGTTTTGGTAGATAGGGGTCTTTCCTTCCATCCTTCTTAGTTTATTTAACCTATGTACCTATTTTATGACTTAAAATACATTTTGGTTAATTCACATTTTTATATAAATACTGGTATAATATTACTTTAGGGTGTTTTCTTTAATTTCCTATTTCCCAGATAGCACTTGCTTAAACCACTGTGCATGCTGCATGACCCACAGATGTGTCCCACCACCTATCAATCACCTAGAGCTACTGGAAGTAAGGCCACAACTGGAGGATTTAGGCCGCAAAAGGAAACAAAGCGCCTTTTCAGGCTTCATTCTCAAATCTCAACCAATGATGAGAATGTCACAACCTGGTGAAGAGACCACAGCCCCTGTGATCGTGTGAATGT
Organism: Ailuropoda melanoleuca; assembly: GCF_002007445.2. Lineage (NCBI taxonomy): Eukaryota > Metazoa > Chordata > Mammalia > Carnivora > Ursidae > Ailuropoda > Ailuropoda melanoleuca. The sequence goes on along the minus strand of NC_048218.1, from coordinate 66,077,392 downwards.
CTCAAGCATACAGCAGCTTGCTTAGGCTTCCCAGTTAGACAGAAAACTCCCTGGGCATGGAGACTCTCTCCATTTCTTGTTGAGCCATCCAGGTGCCCCAAAATTCCTAATACTAATGGTTAAGTTATTCTACCATATTTCCGATTACCATTTCTTGTTGATACAAAAGACTAGACTCAACATGAGTGGAAGCATGAGTCTTTTGTTCCTCCCCAAATCCTGCATTCCAGAGGAAAGGAGTTGCCTCTTCTTTGACTCTTACTGAGTGGACAAACGTCCAGAGTCTTCCATAAATAATTTTCTCTGCCCTATCATCTGAAAGCAAGGTGACTCTTTCTTAATTTATGAAATTTCTTCCCCATTAGAAGAGAAACACCTGCTAATTATAGAAAAGTTAAAATATTCAAAGATCTACATAAGACATGCCAATGGTAAGGAGCTATAATACTCTGGTCTGTTTCCTTCCTGTCTTGTGCATGTAATTTTCATACTGCATAGTGTTCTCCTTTTACTGCAACATAGAATTTGTTCTCATACCTAAAATGTCTTCAAAACTATTACATTTAATGACACATACTCCATCTTCTATCTATAACATAACATAATCATTTTCCTTATTTCTTTTTTTTTATTTTAATGTTTTTTTATTATATCATGTTAGTCACCATACAGTACATCCCCGGTTTCCGATGTAAAGTTCGATGATTCATTAGTTGTGTATAACACCCAGTGCACCATGCAATACATGCCCTCCTTATTACCCATCACCAGCCTATCCCATTCCCCCATTTTCCTTATTTCTTTACAGAAAGGCATATCACCTTCCATGTTCACTAACCATGTGTGAGAGCCTTACTGTAGCCTCATCGGCACTGGCCACTGAATTTTTTAAATCTCTGCCCATTTTCTAGGAAAAAATATTGCATTACATTTATATGTGCATTTCTTTGATTACTAGCTATAGATTATTGGCCCCTAAGTATTTCTCTGTGACTTACCTGATCAGTTGTTTTATTCATTTTCCTATTGGACTTTACCGGCTTCTCTCATTGTTCTTAACTTTACTTGGCTTGACTCACATTTGTTGCATGCCCACTATGTCAGGCACTGCAAGGTAACTGTGGTCTTGCCTTTCCTTAGAGATGACCAGCTTCCTTGTTTACCTAATCCTCTGCCTCCACTGGTGTCACTGTAACTATGCTGACAAGAGAAATCTCTGTCCCTAATGACAAACAGTCAGTGTTGCCACCAAGAGCTGGAGTGTGACTACCCCAGTATCTAAACGTGGTGACCAGTAGCAGCCTATACACACTATTAACTAATAATCCCCGACAACCAACAGTAGGAACCAGGCACTAATATTCTCTAGGAAATTCTTCCTAGCTCAGGAGATGGGGACAGATGCCCAGGGGCCGCGTGCTGAGAGCTAATCTAATTGGCATCTTTCTATGAAAACAGCCTGATCTCCCAAGGCGCTCTGTATGTTTGGTTTCAAGGAAGGAGCATGGTTGGGGAGGGAAAAGAACCTTTTACCAATGCTTATTCTATGCCAGGGACTGTGGTCGGGCCCTTGACATCCACTATTTCATTTTATCCTTACAATAACTTATAAGCTTGGTATGGTTATCTCCATGCAAGAAATAATTGAGGCACAGAATTTGCCTAAAGTCACATGACTACTAAGTGGGTAAACAGAGAGTCAAAACCAGGACTTTAAAGCCCACTCTCAGGTCACTCTATCATATTATATCCTATCATATTGCCACCTCATGTGTTTTTGTGATTGGGGGTGGGGCTTAAGAGTCCATGTTGGGGGATTAGGTTAGGTTAGGAGGACAATTAGGACAAGGACTCCAAGTGTATGCCCACCATTCTGCAGTCTGTGCAAAATCACAAGATCACAGAAGCAAGAGAGCACGGCATATTGAAAAGTTCTGGCAATTCACTCTGATTTGGGCACATGAGTAAGAAGCAGAGAGTGATGAGAGGGTGCTGCTCTAAGTGCTTTAGAGAGCCCTGTTCTAGGTTCCCACCCTCCTCTTGCACACCCTCCCCTCACCAGGAAACAAAGCAACTTGCCACGTAGAGTCCACCCACTTTCTAGACTAAGCTCCTACTATCTAAAACCCTAAAATTCTCTGCCCAAAAGACCTTTAACCTACTTCCTGGGCCCACGTGTACCTCTCTTCCAGGTCCAATCCCCCAAGGACAAGTAACACCATCAATATGAGCACAGGGATGTGGTCAGAACATGGATATATGAACCAGGGTGTCCAGACGCATGCAGGGGAACAGAGCTGGGCAGTGGGCAGAGAAGGGAGGCGACCATGGGCTAGGGGCCAGTCTCCCTGGATTGCCAAGTTCTAGCATGGAACTCAAATCGGTCCAACAAATCTAAATGTGAAGTTGCTTCCTAATCCGTTATGAAGATTTATTTGTCAGGGGCGCTTAGGTGGCTCAGTCGTTACATGGCTGCCTTCAGCTCAGGTCACGATCTCAGTGTGCTGGGATCGAGCCCCGCATCGGGCTCCCCACTCAGCAGGAAGCCTCCTTCTCCCTCTCTCATTCCCCCTCTTGTGTTCCCTCTCTCGCTGCCTCTCTCTCTGTCAAATAAATAAGTAAAATATTAGGGAAAAAAGATGTATTTGTCAAAGTAGAGGGTAGATGCTTTATTTAACAGTTTGTTAGCTTGCTATATTACTTTTCAATATTTACACATAGGGTATGTGGGTTTCCGTTTGTACTCTTGCCCTGGGCATCACAATGTTAGAAGCAGGCCTTCCGAACAGAGGCAGGAACGAAGGCAGACCTCTAATCAGGATGCAACTAAAACCATGGCAGAAGCGCTGGATTTATCCTAAGGGCAGTGGGAAACCACTGAAGGGTATCATTCAGGGAAGGAAAACGAACAGATGATTCGGAAGAATCTCCCTGCAGCTGTGCAGAGCGAAAGTAAATTGGGGTCAGCCAGAGGAAGTGGTCAGAGTGGAAGCAGAGAAGCCACCTCCTTTGGGTCTTTGCTAAAATGCCTTCTACCTGAGGTCCCCATTGGGCCATCCTATTCAAAGCTATGGCTGCCACCTCGCACTCCCTACTGCCCTTCCCTTACTTTTCTCCTTAGCGCTTATTACCATCTGGATCATATAGTTTACTTATTCATTCCTAGTCCATCGTCCCTCACTGGAAAGTAACATCAGGGATTTCACTGCTGGGTCCCCAACGCCTGGTGCCTGGTGCATATGAAGACTCAGCACACTGAGGTAGCACTTAAGGGCACAGAATCTAGAACCAACCTTCCTTGGTCTGAATCCTGGCTCCATCACTCACTTATTGAGGAACCTCTGGCAAGTTACGTTTAACCTCTATGTCTCAGCCCCTTTACTGTAAAACATGAATAAACATGAATACGAATAACTACATTACAGGGTTACGTTTGTTCATGCACATGAAGCGCTTACAAGGGTGCTGGGCACATTATCTGCACTTTGTAAGTCTCAGCGGCCAGAAGAGATGCTGTGGGTGTCCCACCAGGGCCCCTTATTGACCCCTGCACCCAGCCTCCAGCTCTAAAAGCATTGCAGCCAACAGCTCACACCTGAGCCCATCTCTGGAGACTTTCCTTCGGCTGATGGGTGACACTTCTCCAAGAGACACCTGGCCAGTGACAACCCCACACCAGGTTGGGGGTGGGGGGAGGACAGTGCCTTTCTATTATAAGACGCCAAAGCTCAGACCCTCTCCTTCAAGGTGGAGTAACTATGAAGTGCGACTCGAGCTCCAGAGGCTTCTCATTCTCCCAGTCAGTCTCTAGCTAGACTTTAACTGAGACCACATTCTTGCTGGGCCCTTCCTCTTCCCTCCTCTGCTTCTCCAACTCCCTTAGAAAGGTTTTCTGAAGAGAATGCCCTTAATAAATCATTTACACCTGAATCTCCATCTCAAAAAACACAGCCTAAAATATACATCTATGAATGTCCTACATACATGAAGTTCTGAAGGCAATTTGATATGTGGTCTTAAAATTAAAAGAAATCCAGGTTGCCAATTTTGACTCAGGAATCATACAGAGACTGACAGAGTAGGCATTCAATAATATTTGCTGAATGAATATAGTCATGAACTGTGGTAGAAATGCACAGAAGTGAGCGAACACCCAATGAAAATGAGTAAGGTGAAAAGAAATTTCCGGAGTCAAAGATAGGACGTATGGGAATATCAGTGTTTAAGAGATGCAAGAAGAAAGTAGAGAGCCTCAGGAAAACCAAGAAAGGAGTGAGGTCAAAGAAATCAGGGAAGAGGGGGTTTCAAGGAGGAATCGCTGTGCCAAATGCTGCAAAGAGGTAGGTCATTAACTGAGATCAGAACCGTTGCATTTAGCAACAGAGGCCTTGGTCCCACTGGTCAGGGCAGTTTCAGCATATTAGTGCAGGGACTGAGTGGAGCAGGGAAGTAGTCCTCCTACTTGGTCTCTGAGATGATTACAGGAAATGTCAAACTAAGTCATCAGAGGTTGCTTTTGGTACACTCCCATCCCTGGCCCAGTCTTCCCAACTCTGGAAACAACCAAGGTCTGCACACGGCTCTTTGGCTGCCCAGCCCCACGTGGCTCCCCAGCCTGCCTCCTCTACAAGCCTCCATGCCCTCTGACTTCTTTCCTCTAACTCAGTGTGCTCCGTGGAAAGCAGTTTGAGTAAACAACTTACCCTGAAATATAACAGGTAGCCTTCCTTTTCCCTTGAGGTTATTTACCTTTTAAATGATATTTATTAGCCCAAATTAAATGTTCAGGGGCCGAGTACTACTGCACTGTATATGGGGGGGATGGACGCATAGAAAGATGAAGTTTGGAGAATAGGCCTTTAAATCCAGTAAGGAGGGGAAAGGAGAGTGAGTGGCCCTGCTCATCTCCCACACCCCTCTCTCTGAAAGAGAGCACATCCACCGCTCACTCCCTCCTGCCCCACTTGTTTCCCATCTAGGACTTGAGACCTGGACCCCCCCTCAGCCAGCTTCTCACCCTTTGTGATAAATCACAGCCCCTTCAAACTGCACAGTAAACTGTTTCATGAACTCTCAGGAGCCCTTAGGCCCAGGCCATAAATGTATACTTTATGATTGATTGGATGTTTCTTGTACTCAGTTCTAGACCATTTACTCTTTTGTTCATTACACGTCACTGGAGCTGTTCTCACTCGGCCACATTGTGCTATCTCAAGAAAGCATTTGCACTGCTTTATGCCAATGCTTCTCAAACTTTAGTGACTTTCGTTATCATCTAGGACACTAGTTTAAAAATGCTGATTTCGGGAACCCCTTGCAGATATTATGATGAAAATCAGTCCGGGATGACACCCAGTAGGCTCCCCAGGTACTCCAAAGAAAATACGTAGATCTCCTAGGTGTGACTTGTGGGAGTTTAATGATAACTCACATTGTCTAAATCAGATTAGGATAGGCATTAATAAAGAGTAGGCAGCACACAGCCAAACAGTCAGGGCAATGTCTGCAAGGCCCACCAACAGCTACGCTCGACAGGAGCCTGTCAAACATGCTAGCAGGTTTCTCTCTCTATATCGTCATGTTCTCTCAATAGAGTCATCTATTGGAAGCACAGGCTTGGGAGGACTTCTGTCCTCGTAGGGTACTTCTCTGGTTCTTTTTGCAAAAACTGAGCTCCTCCTCTCTTGGCCTAGAGAGACTTTCCCTGAAAGGCCTGGTGGCTGCCTTCCCCAACATAGCAATCTGTGCTCAACCAGACACCTGCTAGAGATCTGCCGTCCCAGGCTTCCTTCTCTTCTTCTAAATTGCCATTAAATCATTATGGAGTTTCTGCTTCTTATCATACACCTGACCTGGCAGGCTTATCTAAACTATCTGGGCAAGTCCTGGGTTACCTCTGGGTCCCCCTTGCCCTGCCCACATCTGATGCCCCCAGAGTTGTCTCTTGATCCACTAGGCTGTTAACGCTGTTAAGGACTGTCCCAGGTCTGATTGGTACGGGTATGGAGGGCTCAGTGGTGGGTGATAAAGAACCAATTAACAGGTGTGTTACCACTGACCCTTTACACTCCTGGTGCCTCCCCCATGGCAAACAGAAATCACAATTTAGCAGCACACTGTTGAACCCAGTCCCCCAAAATGGTTTTATTAGGCACGACTGTTACTGTTGCTTGTAATGCATTCAAGTGTCTTTGGAGAAGGCTTAAACTCGCCATTCTTTAAACCACTCCCAGCTCATCCACACACTCACATGATCTGTCTGCTTGTTGGCCTTTGGATTTGCTTCCTCTATCTTAGCTACTCGTGTCATCCCAGCCCTATTTCACACATTTGAAGACTCAATGCCTTTAGTTTGGGGGGCAGGGATTAAGATCCAGGTGCCTCAAGTTAAGGGTTGCTCTGGGGCCTGAACAGCAGGGTGGAGCACCTGTAGGCCAAGGCTTCACCCTGGGTTACAGCTTTGGCCTCAGGAAGTACCTGCCAATCACTGCTCACTCAACTCCTTGTCCCTGGCCAAGTGAAGCCCAGACCAGCCCTGGGCATTCCATCTGGGCCACATCAGTGAACCACCCTGGATACCATGCATTGTCATCTGGCTAAGGGGTCAGATTCAAATGCCACCTTCTCCCGCAGGTTTTCCCTGATCTCTTCTGTCTGAGGGATCTCCCTCTCGCTAAAACAGAAAACATTGTTATCCATGCCTCTCTTAACTGCCATATTAGCTTCAATCTTGTATTAGACTTTGGCCTCTCATACCTCTATGCCTTCATGCTTGTCCACACCAACCCCATCTTTGTCTAGATAACTTCTACGCCAATTTCAAAGCTCAACTCACATGCTTCCTTCTCCAAGAAGTCTTCCCTTACTCATACGTTTCCTTCCACCCCACTCCATTTTCACTGGGATAAAGGTTCTTCTCACACATTGCTATAACCTTGTCCTTACTCTGCATGGCAGCTGTCATATGTGGGGTAACTGCAGCCAACTCTGGCTAATCGATTTCTTTATCCCTCACAGGCATTTATGTGGCTTCAAAATGAGAGCTTAGTTATGAAGGTACTTCATAAATAATATGGTGTTATGTAAATATATTGTATTATCTATTAGTCCATTAACTTACTCATCCAACAAATACTTACTGAGCCCTTACTCTACAGCTGGCCTAGTGCTAGGCACTAGCAATATAAATGTGGACAAGACAGAAACATGAAGGTTACATTCTATGGGGAGAGATGGACACCAGATAGTAGCTAAATAAGGAGAATAAATGCAAACTGTGATAAGTCTTAAGAAATTATCAGGTGGTCTGGACAGGTCACTATGAGGAACTGACATTTAGGCAGAGAACAAAACTATGAGAAGGAGCAAGTTAAGGAAATGCTGTAGAAAGAATAATATAGGCAGCAGCAACAGCCTGTGCAAAGGTCCAGAGGTAGAGAAGAGCCTGTGCGCTGGCTGCTCCTCCATTACAGGGAGGAGACAGAGGCAGGGAAGTTCAGTAAGGAAGCAGGAGACCAGCAGCCAGATCTAGGTTGGAGCTCTAAATTTGGGGAGCTCAAAAACTCAAGCTGGAGAGAAATATAAATTGGGAGCCAAACTAATGAAACAGAGCAGCTGTTTTTGATTAAAATAGGACATACACATATTAATGATAAGAGCTAATTTTATTGAGCACATGACAATCTCTGTGTGCCAAAAATTATGTACGCATTATCTTATTTATTCCTCACCTGAACCTCACAATAGCTGCTATTATTTCCCCACCCTATAGTTAAGGAAGCTGAGGCTCAAAGAAGTTGAATGACTTGCTTAAAGTCACCAGGAAGAATCAAAATCAGTATCTGAATCTGCTCTGTTTGATTGCTGTATCTGTCACGCTACCTTGTCTCAGAGAGACAAAGATGACGTGAGCTTGAAACAACTTTAATGCTTACTCCTGCGAATCCTTCACTTGTTGCCCTCCACTCTAAAGTGAAGGATTCGCAGGAGTATGCATCAAAGTCACTGCAAGATCAAGTTGTCTTTGTCTCTCTCTTTTTAGAGTTGAGGGCAGCAAGCTCCCAAGAGAGAAAGTGATTTGCTCAGGGTCACACAGTTTGGGTGGATGTTTTGGCCCTCTGCACTACATATCCAGCTGTCAATCTCCCTGCTTCCAGTCTTCTATTAAGCCATGAGAACTCTGGAAATGAGAAGAAGAAGAATTCTCCCCAATATCAGATAATCAGGGATTGGAGGTCCAGGGTACCCTGTGTTGAGTACGAAAGCCCCTTCCCAGGAATGAGGGCCATCCTGATGCTGCTGTCCATGTGCTCTGGCAGCAGAGGGATGGCCTAACCTCGTGTGTCCCAGCTCCTGGGATGCCACCTGAGCTTTAGCCTGTATCTATCTATGTCCAGTAGTTTCTCACTTGAAAGAGCTCCTGGAAAAAATCTAACATCGAACCATCCTGATGGCAGGTGGAGGAACAGAGATCCACAATGAGCACCACATCAACAGACCTGGCGAGGGGGCAACAAGGGTTTGTGCTTGGTGGGTACCGCTGGGAGCTGCTCAGGTGGTACAAGTTGCGGAGCAAAGGATGTCACCAATATAGGGTGTCAGAATCCTAGTGTTGGGGTCCAGGAAGGCCCAGTGCTTGGGCTATGGTGAAGCAGAAGTAATTTTCAAATTAGACTTACTCACTAAGTTGTCCAGGGAAGGTGAGAAATTGCACACTGTGGTGGGAAGCTAGACTGGTCACTGAGCAGTGGATGACAAAAAGGAAGGACAAGGTAAGTGAAGGACTTCCTGTGTAGTGACAGGAACATGGGCCGTGCCACACACAGCTCTGTCCCCACAGGTAGAAGCCGACAGCATTGCAGGATGATTCGGAAGGATGACTGGAGAAGTCTCACCCACACTGCACGGACAGTCTTTAATACCTGGAGGCAGTTCTCCATGAACAGAAAGAAACCAGCAAGGAAGGAAGAAAGAGTAGCCCCAGTGAGTTACCCACTGCACCCTTTTCCCTAGAACTGTGCTGTACCTGTGTCTCCCTAAAATCATTTCATGGGCTTTCTCCATTTTGGATCTGAGCAGAAAGAAAGGTCTCTGGAGCTCTGAGGAGGAAAAGATCCCCCAGACCCATCTGTGTCAGAGTTCTCACACCCTTCTCAGGCCCTGGAGAGTCTCTGGCTATAGGATCTAGATTTCCTTTCACTTCTTTGTCCATCATTCTGATCTGGGTTAACCGTTTTCTACTCCTTGCTGCTCTTCTAATAGAGCCCTATGCAGATTGCCCCAAACCACACCACATCCACTTTCTTAAACAACCAGAAATCAGCAGGTGTTAAAGAAAAGTGCTAAAGACACATTAGCACCAGCTTTAAAGTTTCTAATTGGTATAATCAGAAGCAGTAAAAAAAACATTGGAGGAGACAGTGCCTTACTGAGAAATGAGCCATGCTCTAGGGAACGCTGTGTGGTGAATGAGTGTTTGCTGGCACAGACAGTTCTCAAACTGGCCCTTCCCAGCGGGGAGGGCTCCTGGATGGCTGAGTGGCTGAAAGGCGGGAGAGAGGAGCTTCAAGAGGTGGCAGCCGCCCCCCCCACCAACCACTGATCGTGGACCTCTCTTGGCTGGCTCACAGGTGACTGTCCACCACCAGCTGGCTTTCTGTCAAGTTCTCTTCAGAATCCATGTCAATCCATTCAGAGGTTTTTGTTTTGTTTCTTATTTTTTATTTGTTTCTTGGGTTTTGTCTGTATTTTTTTTACTGGAAGACACTCTTTGTCCACTTCCCCAGGTCACGATTATTCCACGGAATTTGTGTCTCTTCTGCCCATTTAACAACATATCTTTTGCATCTGTACCTCTGACCTTTGATGCCAGGGCTGGGGGGCAAAGGTCAAAGGTGAGGCTTTGTCTTAAATCTAAGCCCCAATTCCTCCTCTAGAAAGCGAGGAGACTGACTAATTGGTGTGGGGTTGGAGTCAGTAGTGTCTAAAAGTTCCCTGGTAATTCAGATGCACGTCCACAGTTAAGCCACTACTACAGTAAAGATTCTGCAGATGTGCCTGCCCCTTTCCAGGTCTAGGAGCTCCCCCCTGGCCAGTCCCCCAGGCTCAATTCTCCCAGAAGCAAACCCAACTCTTGCCCAAGTCAGAGAGACCCAGGGAAGCCTCATGATGGAGGCCAAGTGAAGAAGGTTTCCATTTCCACCTTTTTAAAGGCTGTTGCTTAATTCCACTCAAATGATGCTGTTTAAACAAACAAACAATGCAGAGAGCAAATGTGTCCAGAGCAAGGATATGGCTGATTCTCCCATCTTTCCCTCTCTGCCACCTGACCCCCACCTCCAGAGCTTAGTAAAGTACTGAAGAGCACAGACTCAGGCTCCAAGATGACTACAAGCATCCCCAGGTGTGGCCATAAAATGATAGGTCTAGTGGCCTAAGAAACACACCAGGACCCCTGCATCTACATACTGACCTGTCCTAGATGCCACCTTAAAAAAATAGGGGCCAGCCAGGGTTAGCTGCGCAAACTGTGGTGTCCTTGCTAATCACCAGGTCACATGACCATCTCACAGGCTCTGAAACATAACTTCTATTCACCAAAGGAAGAGTCTCCGCTTTCTAAATCAGACTGGCTGGGGGGCGGGGCATTTGGAAGGTGCTACGCTTGGCTTGGCGAAGAAGAGCTTAGAAACTCCTAGGGAAGGACAGAACAGTTGCTGCTACAAGTCTGGGGCTGGCTGGCAGAGAGGGAGGGCGGTGGAGGGGCACGTTCAGGGAGGCTGGGATGGAAACGGACATGTCGATTTCCTGATTTCCCACCAGCAGCCTTCCGTCCCGTTTCCCACCCTGCCCCCACAGAGCTCTTCATCCCTTCCTTCTGGGGCATTCAGAACATGAGGCAGAAACAAAACAGAAACCAAAGCGGCAGAGGGAAAGAAAGAACAAACTGGAAACTGAAACCACAACATTTCCACACAGCCATCCCCTGTCCCTGTTGCCCCCAGACACACTCCAGGGCCGTGTTCCTCAGGCCTTCCCCAAGGCCCCTTCTTTCCCCTATCATCAGGCTGGGTACAAAATAGTTGTCTTTTAACTTGGAAAAAAATTCATTGTAATCACTGCTCATACATCTGTGAGGTGTAAACTGAAGATCAAGTCCACCTTCCTGTCTAACCACAGCACCTCAGTCACCCCAACAAAAGACAGAAGGAGTTTTTCTGAAACAGGGAGAAAGAGAAGAGAGAAGAGAGGGGGCCCAAGCGAGGCTGCAAGGTGGGGCCAGGGCTGCCCGCCCACCACCACGAGGGCATCTCCCGCCTGCCAGGAAGCACAGCAGTGATTCTCCTTGCTCACCCCAATCCCTGTGGCTCTCACCACTCCTTCTCCTCCTGCTGCTGCTCCCCGACTCTCCCCACCCTCGCACGGGATCCCCCACTCTTCACCTGGGCTCTGGTTTCCTGGCAGGGCAGGTGGAATCCTCATTAATAAACCACCCGTTTCCTGTAGGAAACAGTCTTTGGTCAAATCGCACCTGTGCACACCTTTACTCCTCCCCCTCCCCATCCTCCTTCTCAGGTAATGGTACTTTCTTGAAAGTCCAGCACTATTTGCCTATAGCATAGGCAGATACATGCCCAAACATACCCACCAACACAGACACCCTCAGCTACCCCTCATGCAGTCACCCCTGTATGCCCACTGGGCTTTACCAGCACAGGAGCTCTCTTTCCCATGGGGCAGGAGGCCCTCATACTGCAGCCAGCCCTCCTTCCCTCAGGCACCCGGCCAGAGTTGGCCTGGCCAAGGGCACTGATGAGGTCTCCATGACGTATGTGGAAGAAAAACCCTGTGATGGCTTAGGCACAAGTGGGGAGCCTGAGAACAGCAAGGAAAGTCACAGAGAGCCAGACAGAGGTAACCTGAGGGAGGGGGACATGTTTGGAATTGGAAACTAAACAGGCAGGTCTCCAACGGGTCTTTGTTCCCACCTGCAGCCAGCTCATGTGTGCGTGGAATAATCCTCTGTTTATGACCATGGGGAGTTCCTGACTTCCAGTACATGCCGCTCTGGGGGCCACCTGCTGTCCTAAGGCTCTGTCCATGTCAGGTGGTAGCGCTGGGTTGCAGCAACAGGTCCCAGCAACACCACTGGCCAGCTGGGCAGCCTTGGGCATGTCCTAGCACTCTCTGGACAGCACTTTACCGTTTCAGAGTGAAGGGGTTGGCTTGGCTGATCTCTACAGCCCCTCCTGCCTCCAGCTCCAGGATTCTAATCTACCGACTTCTTTAAAAATCCAGGTCAGATTTTATGTCCAATCAGTTTTCTCTGGTTAAGCCCATTCACCTGGTATGCCTGTTGGAACCACTGCCTTGAAAACATTCCATTTTGTCTTCTCCAGTGGATCCTGGAACCTCAAACAGACTGCAAGACTTCACAAGGGCAAGAACTGGGTTCCCCGTCATTAGCCTGTGCGTTCAGGGGCAGCGTGAAAAAGCTAGAGGGTTATTGGATCATTCCCTGCGTTGGTGCACAGGTAAGAGCTAAACAATCTTGTGTATGCACAGAATGAACTCTAGACCAATCTGCAGGCATCATAGTGGAACATGCAGCACTGTGAGGCCTGGATGAGGGGCAGGAGTGGCTCTGGCCTCCCTCCACCCCCAAAACAGGGAGTTTCCCTTCAGCAAATGGGTTGGAGGCCTGAGTTTCATGCAGAGGAAAACAGCCTACCCTGGGGAGATGAGTGCACATTCCCTTCCTGGGAAGGAGCTGGGGCAGAGGGGCATGTCACAGCACGAGGCTGAGACCTTGCCTCAGGCACCGGGCCAAGAGGAGTTTCTGTGCAAAACCCAGCACGTGAATTACAAGCGTTGCCAACAGATGAAATTCCAGCTTAAAATGGCACGTAACAGTCTAAGAGACAAGAGGGAGAACAACATGAGTTTGGGGGTTTTGAGTAGCTCTCAAAACCAAGGCTGGTCCTTGCCTGATGTAGAATGAGATGGGGTGGGGAGAGGGGGAGGCTCTGAGAGGAAAGAGCAGGGCCATCAGGACACACACGTGGCTATGTCAGTAAATCATCCAGAAAGCATTTGTCCTAGCTGAGTCACCAGGCTCTGACAAAGTGCTCCGGTCTGAGTTCCGGGGGAGGCGGGGCTGGCTGTCACACTTGCTCAGTTTGGAAACAGGCCTACTCCTTGGTGAGACAGAGTCCACTTCCGGTTCCCTAGCATGCTCCACCATGCTCCGTCTTCTGGCCAAGGGCTCTGCCTTCTCTCTGCCATAGAGCCAGCCTGCCTGCCTGGTGGGTACTGCCGGTGGGTACAGCCCCTCACACAGGAAAGAGGACATCCTGAAGGAAACCTGTGTCTGCCCTCACTGACTCCATGTCTGGAAGACAGAACCTGGCACTGGCCCTGAAGGTTCTGGGCATGAGACCCTGCCCTGTGCCCTTGGGGAGCTCTCAGTCTAATGGAATCCAGCCAACTTATGAGGTGCTGCTCTGCAAACTCATCCACCAAACAAGACCCCCCATCTCCGCCCTCAAGAGGCTCACCACCCATCAAGGAGAAAGCCTGCGCACAGTCAGAACTCATAGAAGAGACAGGGCCCATCACTACTTGATGATGAGTTTTCCAGATTCCAAAGTCATTTTCAAGTTTTGTTCAAATTATGAGTTCTGCTTAAGTGATGGATGCTGAACTTAAAAGAAAGAAACACTTAAGAATTTTTTTGTTTGTTTGTCTAAAGCAATCCAAGAAGAGATGAAATGGAGTGAAACAGGCAAGAGGGGGGACATTTTTCTTTTACTAAAAGTGACAGTGGCAAACCGGTACCGAAATTTTTTGCAACTAGTGAACATATTCACCAGGGTTATACTCTCAGCCACAAAAAGGCCTAGATAGTGGTGTTTATCTTATTCTCATCTTCTGTGTTCAGAGACAGGAAACCGTCTAAAAGGGAAGGTTTGAAAAGACAAATGAAGACTTTTATCTTTAATGTTTGTGACTGATGAAAATAGAGAAGGGGCCAGTACAAGTTGCAAGAGATAACTATGCTTGGGGCACAGTGACTTCAATGTACCTAAGACTCGAAAACAGACCAATAGGAAGGATTTTTTTTTAATTTGAAAAAAGATTTGACTTCATAAAAGAAAATTAAGAATCAGCATAAACATATCACATTATTGAAGCATTTCCCTTCCCAAAAAAAAAGCACCATAAAATTCCCAATTTCAACTGGCAACTTTTATATACCCAAGTTAAATATTTCCACAAATGTTATTTTATTGAATATTTATTAATAGTCCTCTGAGAAAAATTATATTAAACCCATTTTGTAGTTGGAAAAATAATTTTGTTATTTAGTGCTTACTTAATTTTCTGTGTTTCAATAAAATTTTGAAAATGTAAAGCCTGAAAAAAAATGTAAACCCTAGAAAATCCAAGATCTAAAGAGGAGAAAGCAAAATATTACCATTGAGAGCCTCTAACAAAACCCATCTATGTCCTTGGGTAGCTGAGCAGAGGTACTCCACCACTTGGTGGCAGCATACCTAATTTGCCAGCATGTATCTGTTAAAGGCAATCTATAAAATGAGTTTTATAACATAAAATGTCAGTATCCAACATATGCCTAAAAATGTGAACAAACCCCAAACACCAGTGAAGGGCACACGATAAGACCTAACCAATGACAGGTGAAGCAAGAAATATAAAACATGTTAAAAACAATGATATAGTAGAGAAGGGAAAAACTGCCCCAAATCTGGAACCCACTAAGTGAAAAATACATCCTTCTTCCCCAGTTTTAGCCTGTCTCTCCAACATCTCTATTAAGGGAACTCCTTATTTCCGACATTGACAAATAAATCAGAACTAAATTTAAATCATCCTGATCCTCTAGCATAAATTCCAGAAAAAACCTGAATGTCCTGGGACTTATTCACCCGACATGTTGAAATGTACCTAATCAAGGTGGCACTAGAAATACCAGCTTCCCAATCAGCCTGCTGTTAGTGAGCCACGAGCTGCAGGAGCCTAAGGCAGAAAACGCAGCGCCACACCTAAGCTTGAGAGGCTCGTTCAACATTGCTACCCAGAGACAAACTCCAAGGAGACCTAACTTGGAAGGCAGATAAGGACCTCCGCACAGAGGAGCACAGAGGAGGTTAACAACTACTCTGAGCCAAGCCAAGAACTGACTGCACAACCAGCCAACAAGCTGAAACACATCCAACGGCAAAACTAAAAACTGGCTGTGGATAGAAAGCAGTGAAGTCCTTCTAGATTTCATGTCAGATCCGAACTTTAATGTACGGTTCCCATTAAGAGTCCTTTTAGTTCAGGGAAGTAAAAAGAATCCTGCCCTGAGGGACCCCCAAAGGCAGGCCCTGTGACCAACTCCTTTACTCTTTTCAAATCCAGGATCAGGCTTGGGTGCATAACACAGGGCACTACATTATGGTTTCTTGGTGATGGTAATAACAATGCACAGTGGGGCCTGGTTGTTGATGAGCAAATAAACAAATCTGGAAAAATGTCAAGACTTGGAAGTCTAAGGCAAGGCATATTGGAAATACAAATTAGGAAATCTGGAGCAATTTGGCAATGTGAATCACTGGCCTTAAAAAAATGTCTATGATTGCCACAAATCTATCCCAAAGAAACCATCTAAAAAGTAGACAAATGTTTATACACAAAGGTGTTTACTGAGTGTTATATATAGCAATGAAATTCTGAAAATGACTTAGATGTCTAATGACAGCATTAATTAAAATATGGTGCATCCCAAGACACAATATTATGCTTAAAAAGTGTTTAATGTTAAGAAAATATTCTCATGGTATAATGCAAAGTGGAATAGAACAAGAAGCAAAATTAAATAAGCAACATAATTCAATTCTTTTAAAAGTTCTACATAACAGACAGGAAGGAAATATGTCAATATTAATTGTTCTTTCTACATGGTCGAGTTATAAGTATTTATTTTAATTCTTTAGATTTTTCTGCACTTAATTTCTATAATAAAGAAATGGTTTTCTAATTAATAAGAGGTCAAGACTTTATCACACTACTATATATGTTAACTCTTTCCGTATTTCTTGTAAGTCTGCTCAGTATTTCTGACCTCACTGCTATCACTGATATTCCTGCTAGCTCTATCCTGACCTTAACCATCTCCCTGAGCCCAACTTTGACAAAGCAGCCCTGGGGCAAGGAATGACAGGTGGTAAAACAAGGTCTCTACTTTCCAGCAGGGAAAGGGAAAGACGTGCTGTGTACCATCAGCCCCTTCTGAGTGCCAAGTCCTGGGCTAGGCTCTGTCCATAGGTTCTTGTGTAATCTTCACCACTGTTGTGCTTAGTAATCCTTTTACGCCTATTTTACAGGTGAGTAAATTTGTCGGCAACCATGCACATTTCTTCTCCTAGAACAGAAGTTTCTGGGTTCATTCTTCTTGGGCTGGAATCCCCCACTTCATTTCCAGGATCAGTATTTTCCCTCGAGCTCACTTGTCCTTCTCTGCCAGTCCACTATTGTTAGCTCCACTCCCACCAATTCCACGTCCCTTCCAAGGGTTACATTGAAGACGCCTGTGCAAGACAAACAACATTCCTCTCTCCATCAGGAATGCTTTGTCCCATGCTGGGTCCTTGATTTATCACCTAAAGGCATTCACTGGTTCCTGGAATAACCAGGCCTGCTTCCCTTAGCTACTTCATAACCACACAGTTTCCGCCTCTGATCATCCAGGTTATTGTTCTCCAGGGAATCACAAATTCTTGTCTCTACATTTGAAGCATCATGGCTAGCTCTGCCTCCAACACACACACAGTTGCTTTTCACAGGGTTTCCATGAGCCCTGCAGGCCCTGCAGCCCCAACAGGGCTGTGCCGGCCAGACCTGCCAAGTCCAGCGATGGCATGGTCAGGGAAGGGGACCAGCTTCAAAATGTATCAGCAGAAGGCTAATGCCAGAATGGTGCTTCTGCCACCAGAGTAACGCAGAAGACAGAGCAGACAGGTGGCTGAGAGAAAGAATGGCCTCAAAACCAAGGAAACTGAACAGGACTACCATCTCTAGAATACAATAGGAACCAGGCTTTATGTGCATGGTCCCTGACACTGGCAGTTTTTTACTCATCTGTTTAAATAGTTTCCATGGTCTTAAGTGCTTCTGTTTTTTTACATCTCTTGGTGTTATTTGGTCACTACAGCCTAGTTGACTATCATCCATAGATGAGCATAACTGAGGAGCATTTAATGTCTATAACTGAAGAAAAACACCTGGGGGAGAAAGTCTGAGAACCCCCAACAATCACCTCCAGTGTCCCGCACCTCCATGCCCACCATGGCTGCCTTAACCAGCAGAAACCCAGGCGTGAGGTAATTGCCATCTGCCTTCCTCCACCTGCACGCTCACACTTAGAACCCAAAGAGAACCTTAGAGAAAGCAGGTTTGATGCACAGATCATCGCTGCCCACCACCATTACACCTGTCTGACCCCTCATCTCCTTACCACCCTCTTCCATTGTCCTGATCCAATCCAATCCTTGGCCTATCCTGAAGCATTGACCTTCCTGCTATCCCCAGGTCTGTCCCCTGCACTCCATCACCATGGCCTCCTTCACCTGGCTCCTTATCTCTTCATTGGATAACAGTTCAAGCTCTGGTACTAGAGCATCTAGCTCTAAGTTATACGGCTGTGTGTCCATAGGCAGGTTACCTAACCTCTCGGAGCTTTAGGCTTCAGTCCCCTCATATATAAAAGAGGAATAATCATGCCCACCTCAACATGCTGTGAGAGTTAAGTTATACATGCAAAACACCTGACAGTGCAATAATGCAGGTTAAATATAATAATAACGGTTAGCTTTATTAATTACCTCGTAGATCAGTTCTAGAGGTGGGATTCATTGTGTTTTTCCCCCACTCAAAATCACATTTGAGAATTCATCCATGCTGTTGAATATCACAGTAGTTCAAAAAAGCTAGTCAAAGAAAACTACATATGGTATGATACCATTTTTATAAAACTCAAAAACAAGCAAAACTAAACAATATATTGTTTATGAAAACATGTGGTAAACTATACCAAAAAAGTAAGAGAAGGATAAACACAAAACTCAAAATAGTGGTTGTTTCTGGGGGATGTAAGGGGGATCAGGCTGAGGAGGAGTCAGAGGAAGCTTTAAAAGCAGATGTGATATTCTGCTTCTGAAGTTGGGGGGTGAGCTCTCAGGTGTTCATTTCATCATTATGCTTCATGACTTACCATATACATTGTGTCTATTCTTTAATATGTAGCAAATATTACTAGATATGTATGTATGTATTTATTATTATTATTATTATTCTCCTTTAGGAGACAGACCAAGAAGTACTGAGCGCTGGGTGCTACAGAGAGATTGCTCAATAATTTCTTCACAACACTCTCGTGAGATGGACATTCTTTTCCTAAATTAAAAATCAGAATATTGGACGAGAAATGTTGAGTTACATGCCCAAGGTTTCATCCCATGCCAAATATCTTCCATTTGCCCCTCCAAATCCATTCTCCATCCTTTCCCCTCTACGTGACACCCTGGGAGGCTGGCCCACATGGACTGCACCAATGGGCTCCCTGTCACCCCCTCTGGCTGCATTCAGTCAATGACAAACAATGACAGGAGGTCAGAGAATGGGAGGATAGTGAAGTAAGAGAATAGATTCCCCTTCTCCCTATCATGGCATCACCCAAGGCCACAGGTCCTGTCAGGCAGCCCTCTCACACAGCCATCTCTCTCCAGATTCTGGGAACTGCTCCTCACCTTGCTCCTTCAGGCTTAGAATAGTAACATCTCCCCTCCCTGCAGTTTCTAGCCCTGGGATAACTTGGAAATCCAAACCTTGCTGGTTTCTGTGTTCCCTGCCTGCATGATTGTAAACTGTGCCTTCATTACACTCTTCTCGGACTACCCATGTTGAGTGGCCATGTGCTTCCTTACTGAGAAGCGGTAGAGCTGGGATCTGAACCTCAGCATCTTCCGTCTATCCTAGGATGCCTCTCTTCCCTTCACTGTGAAGGTCTGCACAGCTCCGAGGAAGGTGATCACTAATGAGAGTCGTTACTGTTGTGATTTTACATTCCTTAACAGCACAGTAGAACGCTATTGGCCCTTTAGGACTTGTGTTACACACAGCTTAACAATAGGGACACTTAACTGCTATCGCTCAAATTTCTGTAGAATCTGGGACCTGTAATAGAAATTATAAACTCTCTGTATATAAGCAACAAAATAAATTTAAAAGGAATGTGAAAAGGAGTAAGTTTCAGGCCAATGTTCTCATTGGTCCTATTTTCTGGACCTTCTATCAGTCCTCCCCATATCCTCCTTTAATAGACGATCCCAGAACAAAGGGCAGGAGGCCAACAACACATCTCCACAGCCCTTTGCAATAAAACACACTCAGTGACGACAGTTTGGATAGCTTGGGCTCTCTAAGGCTGAGCATAGTGGGAGGAAACCCTTGCAGTTTTTACCTCCTCATCTTTTAACTGTCTTTCTGGCTCTTTCTGCATATTTCTATTTTCTGGTGATGCTGCACAAAGTCAGTGCTGGCTATAAGCCCAATTTATCTCTTGCCGAAATCAGTAGAACAAGAGCAAGTGTTATCAAATAATAAGCTGTGAATATTGGCACCTTGGTTTGATTGGCATTACAGAATATCCCATCTTAATTTCTTGTCATCTTTCCTCACCAGTATGATTTCTGCCTTTCTTGCCAGACCACTTAGCATCTCAGCTGCACTGCTAAGAGCAGAATTAAGTGGCAGACACATCAAGGGGCTAGCAATTGGTGCCCTTAGAAGCAGCAGAAAGATGATCACGACAAAGCAGGATAATAAAGACGATGAAGAGGAGAAATTCAATGCGACAAAAGTA
Source organism: Ailuropoda melanoleuca (assembly GCF_002007445.2). Taxonomy (NCBI): domain Eukaryota; kingdom Metazoa; phylum Chordata; class Mammalia; order Carnivora; family Ursidae; genus Ailuropoda; species Ailuropoda melanoleuca. The sequence continues at coordinate 66,057,465 of NC_048218.1, read as the reverse complement.
ATCCAGGATTTTTATTTTATTTTATTTATTTTTTTTTTTACTAGCTACTTAGAAATTCCTATTTCAAGCATTTGGCCAACTCTCAATAATCACAGTGGGTAGATTATCTACACTGTGAGCTCTGCCTGGGCAATTATTTACTCTCAGGCTAAATGTTCTATCCTGTCTCTCAATTTTTAGGAGCATTCATCAGCTGATTGTATCTGAGTATTTCCTTTCTGTTCCTTTCATGTACAAGTAGCTGCAAGCAGATAGCAGACCAGAAGGATAAAAAAAAAGTTCGCTGAGTATAGCATGGGTGACAGTCAGAAAAGATAACGTTGAGTGCCCACCAAGATGCCTATCTGGGCCCTGGCTCATAGTAGGGCACTCAGTAAACATTCGTTGAATTCAGTTAATGGAGTTATTAGCAAGTTGAACTGGAAGACTTTCCAGGCCTCTTCCCACTCTGATAGTCTGTGATTCCTCAGAAGAAGATGACAGAAAGCGTGGAGAAGATCCTGGAGATGGGTGCTCAGACCCACCAGGAGCACAAAAGAGAAGTCGGAAAGGACTTACCTCAGGCCAAGATGGATCCCCAAAGAGTAACTAGGCTGTTCCAAACTGTCACAGTCCAGGATGATCCTTGTCCCAGGTGATGCCCCTGAATTCCCACCCAGAGTCCAAGGGGACTGGAAAGCAGTTCTCTTAGGATTTCAGATGTAGATACCATCTGAAGTAAAATCCCAGGCCCTAACTTATTTAGGGAGCCTGAGAAAGGAAGTGTATGTTGGGAGAGGGTGATAATTCTCTGCTTTGAGGTCCTATATTTTTATGCTGTGTCTTTTTCCTCCCGATAACATAGAAACAAAATTTGGGACAAGAAAGCCTGTTAGAAATGATCCAATCCAGCCTCCAGTCCAATGGAAGAATTCTTCCTACAGCTTCCCTAACAGAAGATCACCCCATCTCCATTGACATGAAGCCCACTTTCTCCAGAGGCAGCAGCAAGACTGCTGGACAGCTCCCACATGGGCTGGTTCTTTCATGTTGGAGTCCCAATCTCTAACCATGCCTTTTCCCTCTCCTTTGGGGCAGCTCTCTTGACACCTGAAGTCAGGAACCACTTTTCTTCCATTTTCATTCCTGCCAGAAAACATCCTTCAATCCTTCAACTGTAGAGACACACTTTGTGGGTCCCTCAATATGCTGCTCCCCTGACAACTCTAAGTGGTCGATGTCATTCTTAAAATGGACTGGCAGAATTCAGTGTTGCAGAGCTGAATGCAGTGGTCCAGAAGTGGCCTGGCCTTCACAGAGGATAGTGGGACGATTTCTTCCCATTCATTTCTAAATTTTCACAACCATCTGTTTAATCATCTATTCTAGAATGGTGCCAGAATTGGCCTCATTATGACTGGTTCCTTAGATTCTGGGATCTTCTTTTCATCACTTACTGGTCTTTATTGGCCTGCCTTCTGCTAGCCAGCTCATCTCTGGTGCTACCAGCACAGTCATATATTGTGCTGTCCTTTATAGCTCATAGTTTGCACTGGGTAGGAAAATACCCAGGTTTTACTTAACTCTATCAAAATGTTCCTGCTTACCATGAATGCTCAGTCTGCCTGGCATGTAGAGGCTCTAAATATTTGTTAAATAAAGAATGAACAAATAAATGCATGAATAAATGAATGCCAAATATCACCTATGGAAGATATACCAGTCTGTGAAGCACACTCTGCCCCGACAGGAGCCTTTTAGCCTCCTGAGCCATGACCCACAATAGATCATTGCCTCTCATCAGTATCATTGACCTAATCTAGCTATTCATTTTCATAGTTTCCCTTCTTTCCTAAAGCTGTGTCTAAGCAGAAGAGTGGCAAACACCAACTGACATGCAAAGTTCTTCAGTTTCCCTCCCCAGAATTCACTGTCTTTGGAACAATTCTGTTTCAGGTTTTGTTTCCAACAGTAGTCATGTGTGAACTTGAGGCCAACAGAATTAAGAAGTGGTGGATGGGCATGACTAGTTGGTAAACTCAGCAACCTGCCAGGTGCTCACACTCCAAGTAAACAAAGACCCTTGGGACAGAGGCAGCAGGACTCCAAGGAAATTCTTTTGTGTGTGTAAGATTTGATTTATTTATCTGTCAGGGAGAGAGAGAGGGAGAGAGAGCACAAGCAGGGGGAGTGGCAGGCAGAGGGAGAAGCAGGCTCCTCGCTGAGCAAGGAGTCCAATGCAGGACTCGATCCCAGGACACTGGGATCATGACCTGAGCCAAAGACAGATGCTTAACCGATTGAGCCACCCAGGCATCCCTTTGAGAATGATTCTTCCCACTGAAGGTGGCAACAGGATACTTGCCTCCCACCTGCGAGAATCTATGAAGAACCTTTTTTTTTTTTTTTTTTTTTTTTTTTTTTGCTCTCAGGGGCACAGGATGCAATGCCTGGGAACCCCCTCTGAGAAGCAGAGAGCTTGCATCCAGTATATTCCGTCAATGATAATGTATTGTTTCTCCTTTTCCGTGACCTTCCTCTCAGTCCCTCTCGGATTTCATTCCCCTTCACCCCCTCCTTTTTAATTGCTGTCAATCTATTTTGTCCCATCTTTGCTTAACAAATCAGAATGAAGAAAAGTTTTCTTCCAATTCTTTTACCTTCTATTCTTTAGAAGGTAAGTGTGCATTAGCTGCAGGGATGTGATAAACATACCAGAAAGAAAAAATGTACCCTTCCTGTCTCCGGGGACCCCAATTTCTTCTGACTCTAAAAGAACTGAGAGTTCACCATGGGTCCCCATGAAAACTTCTCTTGTAAATTGCTTTAGAAAATGCCTGGTTTTATGCCTGTTAGTAGTATACTTGGGAAAGGTGCTTTTAAAACTGCTTAGCCCCTAGATGACTAAATTGCTAAATTACCTACACCAATCATGGGTGATTTAGTCCATCTCCTTGCCTCTGAGACAGAAGGGAATATTTCTTCTGTACCAAGAGACCTCCAGGAAAAAAAAAGTATTCTATTCAATTCTTCATCCAAAGACTCCTGCACTCAAAGTTGAGAAGTTCTTCTTTGGATTTATAACCTGAATCCCTTTCATTGGAATTTAAGACCTTTTATCTCTTTTCTGACCCCCAGCAGATATCATAAAGAAAATAAGAGAGAGAGAGAGAGAGAGACACTATTTGACATCTGTTTGTGCACAGCCTTCTGTGGGGGCTCTTCGGGGTTCCCCATGCTAGTCAATTTCCTCCCAAGCCTGGATGGCCACTTTTAAATCCCCTGTACCTTTTGCCCATCACTGTCCACCAATCCTTTACATTTGTCTCCCTCGTAGCACTTTTAAATGTAGTGCTCGCCTCACTGGACACCTGCCTCAAGAACCTCATCAGCACTTTCTTTTTTTAAAAAATTTTTTCTATTCATCTGAGGAAGAGAGAGCAAGTGAGAGAGAGAACAAGCTGGGGGGAGAGGCAGAGGGAGAGGGAGGAGCAGGCTCCCCACTGAGCAGGGAGCCCAATGGGGGGCTCGATCCCAGAACCCTGGGATCATGACCCAAGTTGAAGGCAGACACTTAATGACTGAGCCACCTGGGTGCCCCAATCAGCACTTTCAACAATTATCCAAGGTCTCCCAGCAGAGGCAGAGCTGAATATGGAGCTCCTCTCTGTAATCTACTAATTCTCCTATAAAATGCACAGAGACGAGAAGAAGATTCTGAAAGCCCAAGGCACCACTTCTTATTTATCGTGACAAACACTTGGCAGGCTCCACTCCACTAAGTGGAAGAGAACAGAAATCTCTCTGACCAGGGGCAAGGATGGGAAAGCCCTGGCGGAGAGTCAGGAGGGCAGAGTTCTAGACCAGCCACTGCCACGGATGTCCTGTGAGCAGCTCTCATCCCCACTGACCCTGATGCCTAAGCAGAACACAACACGTAGTTGCCTAGACTGCTTCTTAGGGCTCTTCCAGCTCTCACATGCTGGGATCTCTGAGTCTACAAAGGCCTCTACTCTCCCTTCTTAGAAGATAGAGGCCAGGGCCTCGACATGTCTCTCTCCACCACCCACGTCACCAGTACTACCTGGAAACACTCAGAAACCAGTGTTTCTCAACCTGTTAAAAGTATCATCATTCCCTGCCCCCAATGAGGTTTTTAAACTTTTTTTCTTTAATTATCCTACCCAATGGCATTTTTAAAAAATTTTTTTAAATTTATTTTAGAGAGAGAAAGCATGTGAGCAGGGAGAGGGGCAACGGGAGAGAGAGAGAGAGAATCCCAAGCCAGCTCCCCACTGAGCACGGGCCCAGCGCAGGGCTCAATTTCAGGACCCTGAGATCATGAACTGAGCCAAAACCAAGTCAGATGCTCGAGTGAGCCACACAGGAGCCCTCACCCAGTGAAATTTTAATACCATGAATATAGTGTACACCTTCTAAGGCACAGTATGTTTATCTGTGCTTAATACATAAAAAAGCAAGCTTTTCACTAGCCGCCCCCCAACCAATTTTCATCCGCCTTGGAGGCAATATTAACCTTGTTGAAAATGTGTGACCCCGATTGAGCTGAGGGCTGCATCTAGCTGTGTGACACAAGTTCAGTTATTTGCCCCAAACTCCAAAAGCCATAAACATATTCACAAGCCACAGATTTTGAAAATAATCCATTGCACAAGCCAGAGTGGAATCAGCCAGACTTCCCACTTCCCTAAAGAAAACAGCAACTTCCCACCCTCCTCCCCAGGCCACAATGTCTCCTGCTTCAGCCCCTGTCCTTGTTCTCACCTCTGCCCAGGGCTCCCACTCCATTATGTGGGTCCCAGCAGTAACAATGGGAATGATGAGAACAAGGTGAACTGTGGGTGATGTTGTTCCAGGAATAATTAAAATCCACTTCAAGGGCAGAAACAACTGGGCCTCTGGCAGGATGAAGCCTCATTCCAACTCAATTGCAACAGCCCAGCTCCCCACTCCCACCCCTGCAGGACATTCCCCTTCACCTTACCTTGGCACACTGGCCAAATAGGTCACGAGTTTCCGCAGGTCTTCCTGTCTTATTCTGTCATGATTGCTGCGGGCAGGGAAGGTCAGGATGGGTCCGCCTCGCTTATCACGGCCCCCTGCAGGGAGGAAGAGGAGGGCCGTTGAGAAAACCAGCCAGAAATTGTGCTGAAAGTCCATCTGAGTGCTGGAGGAAAGAGGCAGAAATATGCGGCCCAGAGAAATGCAGTCACCAGTTAGGTGAAGGGCATGGGGTTTGGATGTGTGTGACCTTGGGCAAGTCTTTTGACTTCTCTAATCTGTCACTGCAAAGCGCTGATGAAAATACTGACGAGCATTTTACAGGGTGGCGGAGAGACTGAGGGGCTGGCAAATGGGGAAGCACTTTGAAAAGTAAAGCTCTCCAGAAATGCCAGATGATAATGAAGGTGATGATGACTGCTCTTTTTGAGAACACAAGCTATTGAACCGGCTATGGGCTTTGGAAATTTAACCTTCAATTCACTCATCTTTGCAGACCTCTGTGTGGGAGAAGGGCTCAGGATGAAGTGACTACCGTGCTGAGAAACTCTTAAAGCATCCATCCAGGACATCACTGCTGGGAGGTTTTTAGATTCACAGAAAATATGTTAAGTGTTCCCTGCACAGCCAAAGATCTACCCCTGCCCGCCTGCCTGCCTGAGGTGCCACCTGTCACTCCTGCTGGAGGAGACAGGAATCTTTATCAGAAACAAGAATGCTCAAGGTCTTAATCACTGCAAATGCATATGTACGCACTACGATTATAAATGTTTTCTAAATATCACATTAAAAAAAGCAGGAAGGAGTATAGTGAAATGATGATCATTGTTGCTATTAGAAGGCTGAGATTCTACATGGTTGCTTTTTTTCCCCTTTTTTTCCCCTAAACTTTCTACTCACTATGTACTCTATCATTTAAAAATTTATTCTTTAATGGACACTATTAGGAAGCAGGACCGAGATTTTTAGGAGGGTCACGGGGGAAAAGGCTAATATGTCCTTACAGGCACTGGTTATTACACAAAGAAAACCTCTGCGTCATGATCATAGACTCCTGCACACATCCCAGGGGGCTGGCGGAGTGGGGAACACAAGGGGATATAACACAAGAAGGAGGAGGCATTGGCATGGCCATCACCAGTACCGGAAAAGAAGCTTAAGGATCAGCCCTCTGAAGAAGGAGCTCTTCCAAGGAAAGACAGAGGCTCCCAGGGTCCCCACCCAAGTCTGAGTTCATGAATAATGTTACCCTCTGATTGTGGGGTCCAGAAGCCAGAGAGACAGAAGGGAGGCTCGACAAACAAAATCCAAACCATCCCAGGATACTCCTGAGGAGGAAATAAAAAGGCTGCAAAGAGAAAAGGATCAAACAAGAGCAGGGCCACTGAGAGACCTGCCCTGACAAAAAATGTTTCAGCAGTACCACCACCCCAGCCCCACACCAGAGCAGATTTGTGTAACTATACCACAGAGCTGGACCTGAGCCCCTAGCTCGAGACCTGCCATACCACGGGCCTAGCTCTTTGTATGAATAGACATCCCCAACTCACCTGCCTGGAAAAGGATCCCCATTTCCCAACTGCCTTCCACATGAGGAACAGGAAGCAGAAGGATTAAATGGAAGGTTTCCCAAAAGCTGGGAGCATCTCCCATAGCCTCAACCTTCCTCTAACCTTGACCCACCCTAAGGATTTTCACTTTTGGGTGGTTTTAACTGCAGTTGCTGCCTTTCTTCCTGACCTTCCATGGACACAGTAGAGCCATGAGAACATGGAGAGCCACAGCTGGTATGATTGGCAAAGGTGCCCTAAGGAGTTTGGAGGACTGCTGGCACTGTACTTCCTGAGCTAGAGCCAGTTCTGCCCTTGGAAGCACGAGTTTCATAAATATGGCTGGGGAAGGTTCCAGATGGCAGAGGAAGGGGAAGAAGGGGAGAAATCCTGGAGAAGTGCAGTACCCCCCCTTCAGGAAGCAACGATAAAGATTTGAGAGAGGGCAGTAGGATCAGCCAGGTGTTTTTCAGAAAGGAGATGACCTTGTAAGAGTGTAAGCATGTAGGAAGCAGAGCAGGAAGGAGCACAGAGAAAGAGGGTCATTGTGCTAGAAAGAGGGGGACAATACGTAGAAAGAGGCCTCAGAGCAGGTGCAAGGGGAGGGGTCCTGCCTCCTTCTCTGAAGCAGGCTGACAGAACTCAAAGAGGGAGGAGATAAAGTAAGGAGAGGGAAGAACTCAGCCTGCCTGGGGGACATTGTTCTTTAGATGAAATAGCAGACTAGCCCACCTACTAAGTCAGGATAGGCTTGAGGTACTGGGAGAAAGGGGAGCAGACTGTCACTGGCCAGCGTGACTAGAGAATGAACAGCAGGACTGTGAATGAGGTGGGCTAAAAGGGATGAGGCAGGGAACTCGGGTATGGTGAGAGCTCTGTTGGAGGGTCTAGCCATGGTGTCCCTGTTAGGTTCTAATTTGAGTGAAGGGAGAATAAAGCTAATGCATGCATAAGTGGGGAGGGCCCACTGAAGGTAGGAAATGTCCTGCTGGATCATGAGTTCCCGGCGAAGAGGGGACAGCAGATGTTTTGCTCATCTAATATCCATCCTTTTCCAATTTATAGGGGAACATCAGAAAGGGTCAAAGGTAAGAGATTAAGGCCACAGACACACATACCAAAGTTAAGGTCTTGGATAACGAATGGCCAAAGGAAGGAGATAGAAAACTTTGGTACCAAGAAGTCTGAGCAGCCATGGAGGTATAGGATTTGATGGATAATCGACATGGGTGTGAAATTACAGAGGGTGAGAAGCAGAGATGAAGAATAAGAACCCCCTGCTGAAGTCAGTGTGCATTATGGAGGTAGATTTGAGAGGGTACGAGACAAAAGTAGCCAAGTTTTGGGAAAGGTGATACAGATGCTCGTAGGGGCCTCAAGAGTCATTCCTTTACTCATCACGTTCCTGCTGTGGGCCTATGGTGGGTTTTGGTGCCAAGAGCTACAGGACAGAGATAAAAGGAAAGAAGAAGGAGGGCATGATCTGATGTTCTAAAAGGCATAGAGGCAGGGCAGGACAGGGTTGGTGAAGACGCAAAGCCAAAAGTAGGGAAAGTTAAGGCTTCCCTGACCAAGCCAGAGGAGGAATGGTGCTCAAAAATTTCAGGGTATATCAGGCTCCAGTTAGGGAAATTGGGAAAGGTAGGAAGTGGGCTGTACAGTTAGGGCTCTGTAGCTAAGTGAGTTGTAGAAGGAACCAAGCTCATTACTACCTCATAGAAACATTCCATTCCATTCCTAGTGTAGATTGGAGGCTCTTTCTCCCTTTCTTTTTCTTTATGTACTCATCTCTGGGGAGGTGGAAACAAGAAAAATACATCAAGACAATTACACCAAAAGTTTGGTCCATGTAACAACAGTTCTGCAAGATGTTAATGGAGACACATGATTTTTTCTTCAAGGGAATGAGGTTACTCTGTAGTTTGGGAGACAGTTTCACGTGTTTAATGGACACGTGCTTTAATGAGCATGGCAAATCTCCATGAGGCAGTAATATGCATTTCCCAAACTTAGGAATGTAGAACCTTTTTTTCTTTTTTGAGGCTCATCTTGTAGGACTGCTGTTCTATGGAACACACTTCGAGAGACATGGGTCCAGGGTCTGAGACTGTGCCACAGCACTGCCTAGAGAAGGCTGTTGGTGGGAGATAAGGAGGCAGAGAGGGACATCAGGAGGTGGCTGAAAGGAGGGCATGAGTGCACATAAAGATAAGAGAGGTGAAATGAGCCCTGTACAAGCAGATTGCATAAAAGGCACAAATGGGTGCTGTGAGTGGGAGGCGCAGGCACTCCAAGGGAGCCAGAGAGGGCGGGGGAGGGGGCGCCCAGGCTGTGAGTGCAGAGCAGGATGGCCAGGCTGGAATGACAGAGGCTCCCTGAGGCACAGCCACAGAGGCCGTCACACAGGCGTGCACACACCCACACACAGAAGCTGTTGGGCTGCGAGGGATTCTTCCAAATGTGTGTTCCCATGGCAGCACGCTTTCCTTTGCCCTGGCCACACTGGGGGCACTAACAGAGGGGGGTAGGCACAACCAACAGTTTGTTTCTCTGCTCACCACCTTCCTTCACAGAAAGAAATGCAACTACGACACTGCATACTTTAATTCTGGGTTTCTTTGCTTTGTTTTATTCCTGTGTTTTTTCTTTTAAAAGCTCAGGATATAAGAAGCTTTATTGGTTTGTTTCTTGTTTCTGTTTGTTTTTGTTTTTAGATGCAGCCAGCCATCTCCCTAGCATCCTCAGCATCCTTCCCAGGCATGGAGAGACAATGTTCCCTAGGCCCAAAAGCTCCTGGCACCATGCACAGATGAATAAGACATACCCCAGTCTGCTCAGCCCACATCAGTACAAGGGAGTGAACTGCACCCCCCCCAGCCCCCTTGCTCCTGCTCTGGGAAACTTCTACCTGCCTCATGCTGGACTATCTTCCTGGCACATTGCTACTGTGTGCTCCCTTAGGACAACTCTCTATAGTTGGGAAGGTCTTTTCTAGGGCTGGCTGGGCCCGGCCGCAGGGCTCCAACTGAACAACCAAACAAGGGTTCCCATGTCAGAGCATACTGCATGTGCACTCATATGTCCTGAACTGACGCAGAATAGGATGGGGTTCGGAGGCTCTGCATTAAAGCCAGAAAGGCTTCCTAGAGGCAAAGTGGGAACTGACTTGGGAAGAAGAAGAGACACTCAAGCTGGCAAACAATGTGAGTAAAACACGGCGGGTAGAGGAAGTTCGGGCACAGGAGACAGGGGAGGTTTAGCAGGATACCCAGGGGACAGAAAGGACATCAGGTTAAATGAGGCCCAGGGCCATAAAGAAGAGGAAGAAAAGATCTGATTGGGCTCCACTCAGGAGTCGAGAGTAAACAATAGAGGGCCGTGGGCCACGTCCTGGAGCCAGGCTATGGGCAGCAGCAGAATTCAGGTGCTAATGCTGCCCGGTGGCCCTCAAGACTTCCACACAGGGTCCTCCCACACGTTCAGCAAGCACTCTGATCCAAGCGTACAAAGGCTCTGGAGGTTGTCTTACCTACACCTCTACCCATACCGAAATCGCTGCCGCATGATCCTGCCAAGGGGCTGTTCGGCCTGGGTGTCATCATCTTCAGTGACAGGGGTTCACTACCTGATAAGATATGTAAGCACCTAACACTAATGGGAAAGGCAGCTTCTCAGCCAATGTCATCTCACAGCAACAACAATAAAACACTAGTATCACGACTACTATTACTACTACTAACAATAACAAGGAGGGCATTTAGTGCCTCACATACACCCATTGCATACTCTGCCCTCACCTCCCATCTCCACACTCTGAATCATCAGTCTCACAGCTTTCCTCTCAATAGGCAGGAGATACCTGCTGCTTGGTTTCTCCTCCCTAAAGCCTCTCCTCTCTCTCCCTTCTCTCCATTTTGTCTTCGCCCATCAGCCAGGCCAGCAGCAGCTCTGGAGTGAAGCCATATACTGTGGGATGGTACTCGCTCTTTCCCTGTGATTCTACCACCACCCCATCAGGGTAGACCATCAGGATCATCCAGAAACAAATGCTCAGTCCACAAGGCATGAGCACTTGGGTGTGTTTCTTTAAATGTGATCCTCGGTGGGGCATTGCCATCACCCCGGCCCCTCTTGGAGATTCTATAATGGAGGCCGATGTTGAAGCCCAAGAACTGGCAGCCACAGTGATGCGGGTGCCCCTGTAGCTTGCCTTCAATTACATCACAGGCCACCAAACTCTTCTTAAAGGTCCAGAAAATAAATATTTTAAACTTATGGCCATCTGGGCTCTGATGAAACTGCACAACTCTGCTGTTGTAGTTAGCAAGCAGCCACTGACACCGCCTTTAGCAGGCTGAATAGCGGCCCCCCAAAATATCAGGTCCTAATCCGTGGAACCTGTCAGTGTTAGCTTATTTGGAAAAAAAGAGTCTACAGATGTGACTATTCAGGGATACTGAGATGGGAAGATTATGCTGGTTATATGAGCAGGCCCTAAATGCAGTTACGGTTATCCTCGTTAGAGGGAGGCAGAGAGAGATCTGATGCAGACAGAAGAGGGAAAGGCAATGGGACCTCAGAGGCAGAGATGGGAGTGAGATGGCCATAAACCAAGGGGTGCTGACAGTCACGAGAAGCTGGAAGAGGCAAGAGGCAGGTTCTCTCCTAAGAGCCTCTGGAGGTTGCACAACTCTGCTGACACCTTGGTTTCAAACCATAAACTGCTTTTGGATTTCTGGCCTCCAAACCATGAGAGAACACATTTCTGTTGCTGTATGCTACCAAATTTGTGGTAACTTGCTATAGCAGCAATAGGACACTAATACTACCTACCTAAACGAATGCACATGGCCACGTTCCAATCAAATTTTACTTACAAAAACAGGTGGCTGGCTCACAGGCTATAGTTTGCTAATGGGTTGGAGAGAAAAGTCGGAAATAAATATTTGAAGTCATTATTCGGAAAAATAAATAAATAGATACAAACACTCAATTGAGTTCCCTTTGCCAAGAAGAAGAGATAAAGAGGAGCCAGGAAAAAATTTCATCTCCTATCCATGATATGCTCAGAGATGAACCCAAATAAAACCTCTGGGAATGTGTGAGATAAACAGACTCCTCCAACTGGAGCGTCTCTCATAGGGACTTCAGTGGCCCATGAGAGGCCTGACTGGCCTGGGGGGGTGGGGTGAGGTCAGGTGTATGTGTGGGGGCTATGCAGTGAGGGACACCCACTCGTGGTTGTGAATGTCCTCCAGAGCACCCAGCTGGGATCAGGGCTCTTTCTCCTCTTTCTGCCTGTCTCTGGAGCAAGGATGCAGCCAGCCATGCCGAGTGCCACCCCACCCCCACTTCTCTCCCACACACCAAGAAGTGATTGCCTACATGCATGTGCACACACACTCTGCCAAGTCCCTTGCAAAGTTCCACAGACACTCACCAGACACGAAGGCCACTTTTTCCTTTAGGATGGGAAGGACATCAGAAGCTTTCAAACCATCATTCCGAAAAGACCCTGTGGGATGACAAAACAGAAGGAATTGGGATGAAAGAAGTCAGATGGCTGAATCCCTGGGCACCGCCCTCAGCAGCCCAACCCCACCACGCGCCAGAAAGTTGTGCCTTGTTCAGGTGCTACAGCCCAGCCCAATGGAACCACTGGAACGGGAGAAGGTCCACAACAGAAAGGACACTTCCACATGATGCCAGGCCACGGGGGTGTCCCTTCTAGGGAGAGGACAGTTCAAGTCGCCCCCACCACACATACAACACTCCGTGCCTTGCAGGCAACAGCCACAGCCCTGCTGCTGTGGGCAACTTGACGATGGGGCTCTTTAAAAGCCACTTTTGTACCTCTTTGCCTAGCATGGTGTCTGGTACACAGTAAGCACTCAGTAAATATCAATGGAACAGGTTAATTAATATCAGGATGGACCACAATGCACTAAATAATTGTTTTTGCCTTTCCCCAACCTGGCACAGTGACTCTCAGTTTTCATTGTACAAATTGTAAAAGTAAGCCACAATATCCCCAAGTGGGAAGCAAAATTGAATGCAATAACCCTTCTTCCTCCTCCCCCTCAATGGCACCCTCACCAGTCCACAACAGACAGGAGGTGGGGAGACATCAATCTCCTGGGAAGGAAACACACTCCCTTCTTTAGCAACTCATTCTCTGCTTAAATTTTGTTCTCAGCTGCAGAGTCCTTTCTGGGGTCCAGCTGACTTCCTGTTAGGGGGTTGGAGGCAGAGGCCTGGGGCTCACATAGAATGGAAAATAATGATGTGCCTGGAGAAACAATAGTCTCAAAGGACAACCCAGCCTGGTGTGGGTACAAGGCACGTGGGAAGAGAAGCCCCCGCACGCGTGGACACACACACACACACAACCGCAGGCCAGCCCACTGCGCCCTTACATTTAGCCCAAGCACCCCACAAGGACTCTCGGGGAGAGCCAGCCCACACCCTGTGAGCCGTAGCTGGAATCTCTGCTGTGGATCACTACTAGGGACGTCACACACGCGGTCGCCGGAAGAGTGGAGGCTCTGTGTCAGCTCAGTGAGACAGAACCAGCGACCACAGGCAACTGCTCTAGTGCCTTTCTCCGCTTCGCTTACTCCCTTGTGGTCCCAATCTGACAATCTGCAGAGAAACGTGCTGGGAAGATGGTCCCCACTCAGGGCCATCTCAACCTCTAAAGCCTGACTGCTTCAAGGGACTCGCCTGGGAATTCTGGCAACAGCCCAGGATTAAGAGCACAGGCCCAGGGAAGGGAAATGAGCCAGTTGCACACTCAACCAAAGAGGAGGACAGATGTGCCTCCAGAATGCCAGTTTGCCAGGGTGAGGGGTTATAGCCTAACCTTAAACAAATTCCCAAAGTGTCTCTTGACTATTTCACCTACTTCTTCATTTTTCACTACATGAAGACAGTGAGCCTTTTTATTCATCAGTTGCTTCTCTTTACAAGCTGGTCCATAGTACCTAACCAGAATGACCCGCTACAAGTCTCACTTTGAGAAGAATGTGGGCAATAGAAGAAGAAAAACATAACATGATAAAAAACAAAAAACAAAAAACCAACCTTTAAGCACTGTTTGTACAGATCTTTACACTCTGACCTATGTCCCAACACAGAAAAATTATTAAATCTCACTACTAGAATCCACCTAGGATCCATATAAATTATTATAGAATTTACAAATAGATACATAGGGCTTTTTTTTTTTTAATTCATGCAAGATGTTTCGGCTTCCTTGGCAGGGAAGAGTCCTATCCGGCTTCACCAGCTAGACAAGGATCATCTTTAGCTGATGCATGAGTTGTTTGTGTAAAATGATGCCTCTATTAAAATAGCCTGTGTTCATATGTGAAATACATCTTCGTATACATCAGTTTTAAAACATTCTCCTCTATATCACTATATACACCTTAATTGCTATAGGAAAAAATTTTAATAAGAAAAGTTAAACTTCAGGCCTGTCTGCTTCCAGATTATTTACAAGTTCAAAAAGAGCAAGGCCCAAACGAATGAGATTTGACAAGAATCACATAACCCTCTTTTCTCCAAAACACCTGTCCTATTTTTTCCACAGCTCTTCCTCTCCCCCACCTCCCTTAAAGTACACAAAATGGCTCTAATTCCATGAAGTCCCCAGACATTAAGGAAGAGCTTGGAATTTCCTCTAATGGAAGCAAAAGTTTCCCTATCCTGCCCCTTTTTTGCTCCCACCCATGGAGGGAGAACAAGAAGGAACTCTGGATTCCATCCCTCACACCCCTTCCTTCTCCCCTCCAGACTCCAGAGATCAAGAGAAAGGCAGTGGCTTGTCCATGCAGCTTGCAACCATTGGCCATTGGCCATAGTAAACGTCAGTATCCTGGGTTGGGCTGGTCTAAGATTCCCAGGGCTTCCTCTTCCCAGGCCAGAGTCTTCCCCCATCCGGTTTAGACCACAGCTGAACTACCTTCCAGGTGGTGAGCCTACCATAAGAAAACCTAAAGTGTCTAGATTTACGAAATCCTTAACTAGGGGATAATCGTTTCCAACAACAACAAGATTTTTCACATTATAAAAGGATTTGCTCCAGGGTCTCTTTAAATAAAAGTTGCCGTAATGGTTTGAATTAGTTTTTCATTTGCCAAAAATTGAATTACAAACAACTTTTCAACAATATACACATTATGTAAAGCCAAGTAGAGCTAAACTAATTAGACCAGCAGCTCAGAAGCTGGCGACCTTGAGTAGAAAACCTATTTGCACTGGCTGAGGGTCCTATGTATCAATTCCCCCAGGCCCTTGTGAAGCCAGCTGTCGGCATCTATAATAAAGGAGAAGTTCATTGAACACTAACTCAAACAGGACCAATGAAATAGCAACACGTTTTCACTATCAGGTACATGTCAGGGCAGCCTCATAGAAAATGTTCAATAAATATTTGATGAAAGGATAAAGAAATGAATGAAATGGTAACCCTTTCTCAAGTGGCATGCACAAGGTCAGTGGCCTCATCTGTCACACCAAGGGCTGGTGATCCGTGTAGATGATCTCCAGGGTCCCACTCAGCTCTGATAGTCTGAGACTTTTTAAACCTTTTCTTCATATTTATTGGCCTTTACGATCCTCAGATTATCAGATCAATATGCTTTGAGAGAAAGTACTGGAAACAAACTCCCTAACAAGGTTCAGTGTGCTTTGGGAAGATAAAACAACTCTTCCCTGGACTCCCAGTGCTTTCTTTTCCAGGAATCAGCTTAGAGATCGGGATGGCCAAGATACATCACCCCATTTTGCAGACAGCCCAAGTTACCAAAACGGAAGGCTAGTGACGGAAGAACTTCTCTGAGGCACACATACCTTGGAGGCGGCAGGCAGACCTGACCTGCACTGGCTGTCTCTGAACAAAGTATATTTGATAATAGCACTATTAAACTACAAACTCTAGACCAACCGTAGATCAGTTTCCCCCTTTAAAAGAAAAGCCTGTTGAAACAGTAGGCCCCTTGCTAGATCTAAAGAAAGCCTGAGAAGAAATAAAAGCCCCTGTGCCCTTTGGAGTTACTGTAGGGGGAAAAAAAAAAAAAGAACCAGAGGGCACCCTCAGGGACCTGACCCAACGTGAGTTTCCTGCTTTCTCTTAAGGACAAAGGCATGCTTCGCTGGCATTCAGCACTAATCCCACCCCATTTGTGTCCTGCTGCTGTCAAAATTACAAGCCCGCTGTTCGGTTAATTAGCAAAGTTGAAATGCTTCGCATCTATTAGGGAAGTAAAAATTACCACTGCCACCTCCCCAGAATCTCCAGCATGGGACTTCTCTAAGCCCCACTTTTGCCACCTTCTCACTCCAAATGTGTTAGGCTTACATTGCTGCTGCCTGTCCCCCTTCACCTTTTCCTAGTCAGCCTTCTCCATGCAGGAAAATACCCATCTCCCTCACCCTGGCTCCCAGCCTCTGCAGGACCTCACATGGCCACAGTGGGACTTGCCCTGGTGTCAGAGGCCCCCCGTCTGTTGTATCATGGCTTCGAGATGGCAGTGAGTATTCCAGGGCAACAGTGTGCCTTGTGCTCCATGCTAGCCTCCTCCAGAAAGCAATGCTGATTTCAACAAGTGAAGACACAACCAGCTAAGTGTTGAGCATTTGGAGGTGCAAGCTGCCAGGGTGCCCATGGATTGCTCCTTATTTCCATTTGGTTCTCAGCCACACCCTCTTAATGTGCACTTACTGAGAAGTTACTGTGTATTTTAATATTATCTCATTGCCTCGAGTGGGCCTGACCCCGTGTCACCAATGCTCAGGTAGATCTCCACCTCCTCTCTCCACTCCATCCCTGTGTGTCCCACATGGAAGCCTTGATCAAAGTAGTCCTGAATCACTGACTGATCTCCTGCACAAAAGACATCTGGTTGACAGTTGAGAGTTCCAAGTGCTCATGAGGCCGAGCATTAGTTTGGGTATAATTGGGGCTGTTTCCTGTTCCCAGAGTCATTCTTTCATCAGTTCTTCATTGAGCACCTATTACATGCTAGGCCTTATGTTAGGCATGGCGTGCCTAGACAAATAAGCAAGGGACCCCACTCTCCAGGGGGCTTGCAGGCAGAGATAGACAGGTATGCAGATAGGACAGTGAGCTGTTATCAGAGACAGGACATCACATGTCCAGAATGCAAGGAAACTCAAAGGAAAGGTGAGTCCTAAAGCCTGCTACTCAAAGTAACAAGCTTCACCTGCCAGCTAGAACCTTGCAAGAGATGCAAAATCTAGGGCCCACTCCAGACCTACAAAATCAGAACCTGCTTTTTAACAAGAAACCCCAGTGATTCATTGCACAGTGCATTTGTGGAAGATCTATACACCAACATACGTCTTTCTATTCCAGAGTCGCCTTAGAGGCAGAGATACATAAAAGCATCCTTTAGCCTAGTCTAAATAGAAACTCTCAAATCTGACCTAGTGTTGCTCATCACCCCTCTCACCTCCACCATGGGAAGACCCTCACCACCGCCCAACAATTCCAAAGGGTCAGCCACCCATCACCCAGGTTCAGCTCTGGAGTAAAAAGGCTATGGGAGAGGTAGATGAATTTCCCTTCCAGGGCAGTGAGACTGGACCATGTCTTGTTTTTTGGCAGCAGGAGTGGTTATGAAAAACACCTGTCCAAACTGCTCAGAATTTTGGTAGCTTAAACCACCCTCTCATGTATCAGATATTTTAATTTCACAACAGATCTTCCTCACTACCCCAACTCTCAGAGCCCCGCCTTCTCTAACTGCTCTCACTATCACATATACATTTACAGACCAAGATGCCATCTCTGAGATGGCCCTGGAAGACAAGGAGCCAGTAGGCTTATGCCTCTTTGTCGTATCTGCACTCCCACCCATGGGTACAAAGCCCTGAACACTGAGCGATACTGGATGAGAAACGGAGGAAGGAGAGGTGCCCCCACCCTAGGGAGCTCCACCACTAATGAGAACACAGTGCTCAACCCAGGCAATAATCTCCCTTGGAGGGGAGACCCAATTTCTGCCCTCTGAGAGTTTTCAGTCCCATAAATATCTAGTGCCCATTTCCCCTGACACCGGGAAGCTACCAGACTCTGTACAAAAAACAACTTCCAATTCTGAGGTTCTGATAAGACCCTCCCTCCCTCCCCCAGCCTGGCTGTCCTATACCTCTATATCCTGATTATTGGTGCCATCACCCACTAACCTACACAAACAGAAACATGGAAGGCCTCCTAGACTCCTCCCACTCCTACACCCCAAATATGAGATCAGTTGCTTGGTTCTGCTGATGCTACTTCTAATCTCTCTCAAATACATCATTTCTTCCGTGCAGTTTCCCTGACCTTCCTGTCTGGTGAACCATCCCTGACTGTGCCTTGTACTCTCTCTCTCCTGAAAGTCATTTCTATGTTTTCATTCTACTCACCATTAATGGACTCCGACGCCCTGAAGGTAGGTACCATGTCTTACTCTTTGCCCTCCCCCAGCACTTAGCACAGTGCCTATCATGAAAAAGACTCCAGAAATACTAGACTGAAACTGACCATGCACAGATCTTGAGAAGACAGACAGTAAGAGTGGTGAGTAGGAAGCAATTTATTGGGACGGCTCCCCCAGGGAGGTAGTCTTTGTACCAGGGTTCGAGTAAGGGTAGGGCCACAGAACAGTGTCCTGGTGGCAAGTGGCACATGCCAAGGCAGAGAAAAAGGGGCAAGCAGGGCATGTGGAGAGAATGTACTGGCTAAACAGTAAAGCAAGGTTAGGGAGGGATGGAAAGGAGGGCATGGAGGGAGTAGCTGGGCTCTATGATTGCACTCTGAACCTGATATCTCAATAGGGCAGGCTCCTGGGAAGGTATCAGCAAAGATGTGGCTGCAAGTGCCTTCAAAAGTTCAGAGAGCTGGGACTGCACCACAGTACAGGCCAGAGCTGGGTGGAACCTGACTGTCCAAAAGGAAGGCTGTGGTTCCAGAACAGAGCTGGAACCAGCAGGCTCTGACTGCAAACTCCATGTCACATTCTACTGTGCAAGGAGCTGGGGGAGGATGGGACATGTGACCCTTGCTGAGGTGGGTGCTGGAATTTGAGGGCAGAGGGCACTGGAACTTGTTCTCTTTTATCTTCTCCTGAAGTTCCAAGAGAAGCAGGAAGAATGCTTGTCTGTAAGGTACCTGCTGAGAGCCACCAGGCCAGTAAGAGGCCAGGAGTTTGAGTAAGACCCCATGAAGTTGCAATGTGGAACTGAATTATAGAGGAAAGAGACTCAGGGATGTGGTCCCTTCTGTGTAGGGACCAGATGGGCAAAGCCCTCGGGGAAGACACTGTCGGTACAGCCTGGGTTGGAAAGGAAGTCATTGGTGGGTATCAGACTGTCCTTTCTCTCCTTCACCTCTTTCCTATATTTACAAGACAAGGAGAGAAAGGTGGCAAGAATGAGAGGAAATGGATAAGAGCAACAAAGAAAAAGCTGTTGAGAAAGATACATACACACACACACACACACACACACACGTGCGCACACAAATGGAGGTGAATGTCTTGTCTCCTCTTTACAGATGCTAATGAGCTATTGAGGAAACTGGCTGTTGGAAAACTCCTCCAGTGACTATAAATATGTTCTTTGGAGCTGTAGTTAAAACAACTGCCACTGAGGCAGGAAGTGTGCACTGACAGGAAGGAATAAATCTGGCAGAGAAGGAGACTGGGCAGCTTTCTATCAGCAACAGAACGCACAGCACGGAGTGGAGACCCACCTGCCTCTCCTCGACCTGGGGATCCATCCGCCCACAGTGAGGCCGGCTGCTAGAAGCCACGGTCCCTCACCACTGACACGTGCAAGTGTCAAACCAGCCCCAGCAGCAACACCAGCATCCTCCCCCTCTCCTAGGGGAGGAAGGACAGTATAGCAGAGCTCGGCTCCTCCCTGGCACTTCTAAGAGAAGGACATTCACAAGCCTCAGCTAACCCAATTTCAACGCAAAAAGGGAGAAGGGGAAGAACAAAAATGTGAGCTCCTCTTTTGGCAAATGCTAAATACTAAGCTTTTCCAAGCCAACTGACTAGGTCTCATGCAACATGACTCAGCACTCAGGGACTTGAGACGACAGGAGCCAGACTGGGCAGTCATCCCACCAGGGAGAAGCAATGTCTGCCTTCTCTGAAGTCTGACACACACTTGTCCATCACTCCCCACAACGTCCATTTCCTGCCCTGAGCTAGAGTGAGTCATGTATCTTGTCCGGGGTGTCTTCCCCGGTGCCTCCTCCCCTGCCCAGGCTGGGCTGTTCCTCCTTCTCTGTATGTCACGTGGCAGGCCTCTCACTGTTATGCCATCTCCGTGGCTCCATCTGGATCCCTCTGGAGACCCTAAGCTCCGGAGGGCAGGGCTGGATGCGTATCTCTCTATCTCCAGTGCCCAGCACACAGCTAAGAGCAACCCGGGACAGATTCTTCTTTACCCACAGTTGCCTCCATACCAACAGTGCCCACTGGCTGCTGTGCGTCTTCTCCCCCCTGCTCCTTCTCCCTGCTTATTTCTACCCCCATCTTCATCTTTCTCTCAGGCTTCCACATGAACTCTAATTGTGACCAATTTCAATATTAACTTTCTCAAGTCAATATTAGACATAAAGTCCTGGCTAATGGGCTACTTTTGAAGAGCAGAAATTTGTAACACCATCGCTAAATTAGCTGCATTAAAGATCACTAATAATTAGCACTTTAAACATGTGGATAACACCTCTCTAAGCCCAGCTAATGAGCAAACCGTTTCTGTTTATTCTTCACAAGATTTAATATTAGCTGAGTTGAGACCTCAGCTGTAATACACACAGGCACAGGCTCATTCACTCACCCTCCCTTGCTCCCTCCTTACCCAGAAAACTTGACAACATTCAGTGTTCTCTAGACATAAGATAATGGCCACTTCAGAAGTGATTATATCTGTCCATCACTTTTTAAAAACTGATTCTTTGCTAACTGACTAGGTTATTTAAAGTGCTCATACCTAACAGATGATGGTGATGGTGGTAGATTTATTGTCTTTTTCTTACACTGAGTGTTACCCTTGCATGGGTCCTCAAAGTAACACAGAACATTAGCCAGTGATGAATTAGTCAGTGATGAATATGAATCAACTGTTGAACATTAGCAGTGTATTTGCTTATACGATATATTTAGAGAGAGTTACAGAGATATTCAGAGGTGGAGGCAGAAGGTGTGTGCTGTGGTTCAGACATATAAAAGGCTCAGCCCTTGGGACCCTTGCTCTCGGTCCCCCTCCCTCTTCCCCAGTGTGTGTATTTGAATTTTAATGAATTTTAATTTAATCAGGACATGACTTTAGGTTAATGATGAAATTGTTGATTTGAAAGTCCAGCTTTGGCCTCTGTCACTGAGGAACAGCAGGTATGCGAACATGAAATGGGCCTGTACCACCCTACTAACCTCCCACTCCGCCCAGCTCCCCATAGCTGGAAATGTATGTAGCATTAAAGCAGCAAAAGCTGACTGCAGAGCTCAGAGCAGGAGACCCTCATAGGCAGCTCCTAAAGCAGTCCCTCCCACCCCAGCACAGAGCTTCTCTGCACTCCTACCTCCACACTTTCTGACTCCATAGCTGTGTCATTCTTTTTTTTTTTTAATGATTTTTTATTATGTTAGTCACCATACAGTACATCCCCGGTTTCCAATGTAAAGCTCGATGATTCATTAGTTGTGTATAACACCCAGTGCACCATGCAATACGTGCCCTCCTTACTACCCATCACCAGTCTATCCCATTCCCCCACCCCCTCCCCTCTGAGGCCCCCAGTTTGTTTCTCATAGTCCATAGTCTCTCATGTTTCATTCCCCCTTCTGATTACCCCCCTTTCTTTATCCCTTTCTTCCCCTACCGATCATCCTAGTTCTTATGTTCCATAGATGAGAGAAATCATATGATAATTGTCTTTCTCTGCTTGACTTATTTCACTTAGCATTATCTCCTCCAGTGCCGTCCATGTTGCAGCAAATGTTGAGAATTCGTTCTTTCTGATAGCTGAGTAATATTCCATTGTATATATGGACCACAGCTTCTTAATCCAGTCATCTGTTGAAGGGCATCTCGGCTCCTTCCATGATTTGGCTATTGTGGACAATGCAGCTATGAACATTGGGGTGCATATGGCCCTTCTCTTTACTACGTCTGTATCTTTGGGGTAAACACCCAGTAGTGCAATGGCTGGGTCATAGGGTAGTTCAATTTTTAACTTTTTAAGGGACCTCCACACTGTTTTCCAGAGTGGCTGTACCAACTTGCATTCCCACCAACAATGTAGGAGGGATCCCCTTTCTCCACATCCTCTCCAACAATTGTTGTTTCTTGCCTTGTCTATCTTTGCCATTCTAACTGGCGTAAGGTGGTATCTCAGTGTGGTTTTGATTTGAATTTCCCTGATGGCTAATGATTTTGAACATTTTTTCATGTGTCTGTTAGCCATTTGTATGTCTTCATTGGAAAAGTGTCTGTTCATATCTTCTGCCCATTTTATGATTTGTTTATTTGTTTCTCGTGTATTGAGTTTGAGAAGTTCTTTGTAGATCTTGGATACCAGTCCTTTATCTGTGGTGTCCTTTGCAAATATATTCTCCCATTCCGTGGGCTGTCTCTTAGTTTTTTTGACTGTTTCCTTGGCTGTGCAGAAGCTCTTTATCCTGATAAAGTCCCATAAGTTCATTTTATCTTTTATTTCTCTTGCCTTTGGAGATGTGTCGTGAAAAAGGTTGCTCTGGCCGATGTCATAGAAGTTGTTGCCTATGTTCTCCTCTAGAATTTTGATGGATTCCTGTCTCACATTGAGGTCTTTCATCCATTTGGAGTTTATTTTTGTGTATGGTGTGAGAGAGTGGTCAAGTTTCATTCTTTTGCATGTAGCTGTCCAATTTTCCCAGCACCATTTATTGAAGAGACTGTCTTTTTTCCACCGGATGTTTTTTCCTGCTTTATCAAAGATTAGTTGCCCAAAGAGCCGAGGGTCCATTTCTGGGTTCTCTATTCTGTTCCATTGGTCGATGTGTCTGTTTTTGTGCCAGTACCATGCTGTCTTTGTGATCACAGCTTTGTAGTACAGCTCGAAATCCGGCATTGTGATGCCCCCAGCTTTGTTTTTCCTTTTCAACAGTTCCTTGGAGATTCGGGGCCTTTTCTGGTTCCATACAAATTTAAGGACTATTTGTTCCAGTTCTTTGAAAAATGTCCTCGGTATTTTGATCGGGATAGCATTGAAAGTGTAGATTGCTCTGGGTAGTATGGACATTTTAACTATGTTAATTCTTCCAATCCATGAGCATGGAATATTTTTCCATCTTTTTATGTCTTCCTCAATATCTTTCAAAAGTGATCTATAGTTTCTAGCATATAGGTCCTTTACGTCTCTGGTTAAGTTAATTCCAAGGTAACGCATGGTTTTTGGTGTTATTGTAAATGGGATGGATTCCCTAATTTCTCTTTCTTCAGTCTCGTTATTCGTGTATAGAAATGCAACTGATTTCTGGGCATTGATTTTGTATCCTGCCACCTTACTGAATTGTTCTATAACTTCTAATAGTTTGGGAGTGGATTCCTTTGGGTTTTCCATATAGAGTATCATGTCATCTGCAAAGAGAGACAGTTTGACTTCTTCTTTGCCGATTTGGATACCTTTGATCCCTTTTTGTTGTCTGATTGCTGTTGCAAGGTTCTAGTACTATGTTGAATAATAGTGGCGAGAGTGGGCATCCTTGTCGTGTTCCTGATCTTAAGGGAAAGGCTTCCTAGCTGTGCCATTCTTGCCCTAGTCTTACTACCCATCAGTGGAAGCAATGCCACAGGGACAGAGTGGGCACAGACTGGACACAGGTCCACTGCAGACATGGAACACCTAAGGCCAAAGTAATAATCAGGGCTGCAGAATTGTAAGTGCAGCCTGACAGGGGAGAAAACCGCACCCAAAGGTCATACTATTGAATAAATGTTAGCAACCTAAAGCACCACCTCCAACTTCAAGGACATGTGTGCTGCTGTCCTTGGTCCTGAGCTAGTTGTAGAGTTGCTACTCAGAGTGACTGCTGTCCAGCCTGTTCTAGGATATAGGAACCAAATGGGAAAGAGACAGAGATGAAAGAGACTTTAAGATACATCAGGGAAATAAACAAATATGAATAAGTGTGAAGAGGACGTAGACATGGAGAGATTACTGGAGAGAATAAAAAGATTTGTTTTGGTATTGTGTTTAAATAATTGCTGTAGCCAAGAAAGGTCTGAGCACATCATACACACACACACACACACACACACACACACACACCTCCCATGAAAATGAGACAGAATAAACTCCTTATGGATCCAAATACTATGCTTTTCTGGGTGGTCATATCTGAGGTAGATGAATTGGCCATGGAAAAATTCCTAGAGTTTTAAGTAATTTTTAAATATTTCCTTGGGTATCTAAACACTGCCCAATTCAGTCTGACAAATATTTATTGAGCACATATATGTTTCAGGCAAAGTTCTAGTCACTATGGGTACAATGATAAAAAAAAATGTAGAGTTCCTGACTCTAATGCACTTTTAATCTAGTAGGTGAATCATGCACATCAATATGTAATTCTAATATCACATAAGAAATACAATGATAGAGCTTCATGCGAGAGAAAAATATTCAGAAAATACCAAAGGGATAATAAAACTCAAGCTCAAGAAATTGTCTAAAAACTGAAAAAGCAGTATTTAGAGAAGAGGCAAAGGGTTGTGGGAACCTCAGCAAGGTTTTATTTTTTTTATTTTTTTTAAAAGATTTTATTTATTTATTTGACAGAGAGAGACAGCCAGTGAGAGAGGGAACACAAGCAGGGGGAGTGGGAGAGGGAGAAGCAGGCTCCCAGCAGAGGAGCCTGATGTGGGGCTCGATTCCACAATGCCGGGATCATGCCCTGAGCCAAAGGCAGACACCCAACGACCGAGCCACCCAGGCGCCCCTCAGCAAGGTTTTAGACCAGACAAGATAGTGATGAGAACCAAGGTCTCTCTGGTAGGTTTAGGGAGACAGGGGGAAGAGTAGCTAAGGCATGTGTTTTTTCTACCATGACCCGCACCCTCTCCAGAGTAACAGAAAGATGAGTTAATTTTTGCCATAGATAAGCAACAAAGTGCCCCCTGTGAACCTAGCATAACCAGGAGCTAGCATAAGATAGGAAAGGACCAATTTCAAGAGAGTCTGGTTCATGATGCCTGCTATTTCTTTAGAAAGATACATAACAATGTCAAGTGCTAAATAGGAAACCAGAGTAATCCAAATATCTCACAAAGCTAGAATCCTTCTCCAGAATTATGGAAAACAATAAGAAGCTGGGGGTGGGGGGCACTGGCTGCAAAGAGTTGCCTAGGTAACTCTCAACTCTGCTTACCAGAGGACACACTAAGCCACACATTCCAGGAGCACCTAGTAAATCAAAGCAACCTTCCTAACCCTGCCTCAAAAATGTGTGTGTTGGGGAGGGCCATAAACCTCATGAAACTGCATACAAGTTATTGCGTATATGTCCATAAGTACCCATTTTTCCAAGAAGATAATCTGTGTAATTCCAGTTTTCACCAGATTTTCAAAAGGGGTCAATGGCTCCCTAAATGGCTGAGAAGCATTTGTCTAAAGCAAGGTCAAAAAAGAGACCTTACAATCTCTCTCGAGTTCTAACCACTGTATCCTATCATCCAGCATCTGCCTTACTCATGGCCCACTTTCTAACACTCATGGATTAGATGGAACCCCATGCTTGGACTGGCAGAAAAATTAACTGAAAAGAAATGATTTAGATTCCTTAGCTTGAATAAAAGGAAGGTCAGGGCTGATGGTAGGAGATGAAGTCTGTGTAAAGGACCCTATGCTCTAGGGATAAGCTCGGTCAGAGGTGGTTCTTTCGCTATGGTTACTGAGAGCCAGAAAAAGTGCGGTTAAACATGAAAGGAGTTTTACAAATGCCTAGGCAGTGCCTTTCCTGGAAGCCTTTCTAATAGAAGATTCCCCGGCCTCTAACCTCTGCTAGTAGAGGGATAACAAGTTGATCCAAGTCCCTTCCTGGATCCTTGAGGGGTTCTGATAAAAGTTAGAGCCAGCAGAGGTGTCTACAAACTTGCTTAACAAGATCTCTTGGAGGTTGGATCATGGTGGGAGAAGAAGGGGGTTCTCAAGCGTTCAGAGTTAGGTAGCCCCAGCAGAGCATGCCTGGCCACTATTTGCTCAACAAGCTGTTTTTTGCATATGGTGGTAAGCTCTCCCAGGGCAGGCACATCCCAAGAGACAGCTCACGGCCCTGAGTAAAGCCCGGGCTCTGCATTGAGAGAGAACTAAGTCAGACTCCTAATTCCAGGACTTATTAGCTACGTGCCCTTGGACAACTTATTTAACCTCCCTGGGTCTCTGTTTCCACATCAGAGATTAAAACACACACACACACACACACACACACACACACACACACACATCTACTTCATAGGCTGTGGTGATAAATATGACAAAATCTATATGAAGGGACCAGACACATAACTGATGGCTAAGTAAACATAACACTCCTTCCTTCTTCCCTGTTCATCTTGGAAGCCTTAGCATGTGGCTTAGTACATAGCAGATGCTTATTAATAAGTGTTGATTATGTCAATAAACGAATGGTGAGTGCACAAGTGCATAAACTCAGAAAATGGCAGCTAAAAAATGCCTCCTCACCTTCTCACTACATACCTGTAAGCCATGATGCTCACACTCATCTGTGTGGTTCCTCTGAATTCTAATTTTTTCTCACCCCTACCCAATCTGAGCTGTTTGGCAAGTGCTCCAACCACTCCTGCTCCCCTAGCCAGTTTCCTCAGATGCAAAGAAAAGTCTCCTGTGCCCAAAAGAAGACCACCTGCTGAGTGAGCTCAGCGAGTATTTACCCCTTCCACCTGTGTCCAGAGGGCTATGGTCATGGGCATCCCTCCCACTCTGACTTCTATGTGTTGGAGCCTGTAGCTCGCCAGTCTTATTCTTTCTCCTCCAGCACCTCTCCCCCACTGCCTTTATGAGGCTGGGCTCCAGACAAAGGTATATGGGTCCAGGTAGCATTTCTGAGAAGTACAGCTACCACAAATGCATGCCAACGGCAGGGCCACTGTCTAAGATGAAGCAGCCCTAACATCTACCTACAGGTGAAAGCTTCAGAGCCCCATAAAGAATCCCAGCTGCCC